>NC_135861.1:33341814-33439314 GCF_031162955.1 Sander vitreus | reverse complement strand
AGATGATTCCTTGTCTGGACAGTCCTATCTGTTGAAAAAGTGGCCTTCAAAAAAGTTCGGAAAAATCAGCCTCGAGCTCAGAGCACAGGTCAGCAGGCGGTGTAGTCCTCGCGCAGGAGTTGGGTACTCTGTTGAAGCATGCTGCTGCAGATCTCGCTCTCTCTCTCTCTCTCTCTCTCTCTCTCTCTCTCTCTCTCTCTCTCTCTCTCTCTCTCTCTCTCTCTCTGCTCTCTCTCTCTCTGTCTCTCTCTCTCTCTCTCTCTCTGTCTCTCTCTCTCTCTCTCTCTCTCTCTCTCTCTCGTCTGTCTCTCTCTCTCTCTCTCTCTCTCTCTCTCTCTCTCTCTCTCTCTCTCTGTCTCTCTCTCTCTCTCTCTCTGTCTCTCTGCTCTCTGTCTCTCTCTCTCTCTGTCTCTCTCTCTCTCTCTCTCTCTCTCTCTCTCTCTCTCTCTCTCTCGACCTGATTGGTCACTCAGAGCGCTCGAGGCTTTCCCCAGGTGCGAATGTCAACTCCCATTTTCTGTCGCCGCAGGAACTACTTTTTTAACAACTCTCTGTCTCTCTGTCTCTCTCTCTCTCTCTCTCTCTCTCTCTCTCTCTCTCTCTCTGTCTCTCTCTCTGTCTCTCTCTCTCTCTCTCTCTCTCTCTGTCTCTCTCTCTCTCTCTGTCTCTGTCTCTCTCTGTCTCTCTCTCTGTCTCTCTCTCTCTCTCTCTCTCTCTCTCTCTGTCTCTCTCTCTCTCTCTCTCTCTCTCTCTCTGCTCTCTCTCTCTCTGTCTCTCTCTCTCTCTCTCTCTCTCTCTCTCTGTCTCTCTCTCTCTCTCTCTCTCTCTCTCTCTCTCTCTGTCTCTCTCTCTGTCTCTCCCTCTCTCTCTGTCTCTCTCTGTTTCTCTCTCTCTCTGTCTCTCTCTCTCTCTCTGTCTCTCTCTCTCTCTCTCTCTCTCTCTCTCTCTGTCTCTCTCTCTCTCTCTGTCTGTCTCTCTCTCTCTGTCTCTCTCTCTCTCGCTCTGTCTCTCTGTCTCTCTCTGTCTCTCTCTCTCTGTCTCTCTCTCTCTCTCTCTCTCTCTCTCTGTCTCTCTCTCTCTCTCTCTGTCTCTCTCTCTGTCTCTCTCTCTGCTCTCTCTCTCTCTGTCTCTGTCTACTCTCTCTCTCTCTGTCTATCTCTCTCTCTCTGTCTCTCTCTCTCTCTACTCTCTGCT
Source organism: Sander vitreus (assembly GCF_031162955.1). Classification (NCBI taxonomy): domain Eukaryota; kingdom Metazoa; phylum Chordata; class Actinopteri; order Perciformes; family Percidae; genus Sander; species Sander vitreus. The sequence goes on along the minus strand of NC_135861.1, from coordinate 33,438,120 downwards.
CTCTCTCTCTCTGTCTGTCTGTCTCTCTCTCTCTGTCTCTCCCTCTACCTGCTCTCTCTCTACCTGTCTCTCTACTACTGTCTGTCTCTCTGCTCTGTCTCTCTCTCTCTCTCTCTCTGTCTCTCTATCTCACTGACTCTGTCTCTCTCTCTGTACCTGTCTCTCTCTCTCTCTCTGCTCTCTCTGTCTCTGTCTCTGTCTCTCTCTGTCTCTCTCCACCTGTCTGTCTACCACTGACTGTGTTTAGCTCCGTGTACCTGTCTCTCTCTCTACCTGTCTGTCTACTACTGACTGTGTTTAGCACTGTGTACCTGTCTGTCTCTCTACCTGTCTGTCTACTACTGACTGTGTTTAGCTTTGTGTACCTGTCTCTCTCTCTACCTGTCTGTCTACTACTGACTGTGTTTAGCACTGTGTACCTGTCTGTCTCTCTACCTGCATGCATTGTTTAGGTGTGTTTGGGCGAACTTTTAGAATAATTTTCCAATTGTAATTTTTCAGTGGGAGTTTTATCCCAGTTTTTAAATTCTGGTTTCAAAATTGGGCCCAAACGTTGCTCCCGTAAAGCATTATTCGTGTTATCAGAAAATTGTAGATTTTTAGCCAAATTCTTGTGGGGATATTTGTTTTTCCAAATTTGCATTTGATTACATAGAGCATTACATGGCCAGGTTGAAACTCCCTGATGCACTCATTTACCCTTTTGTTCTAGTCTGGTTTTACCCAGAGTGAAGTTGTAACTCTGGCTATTTCCCTGAGATCTGGCTCTCCTCTGAAATACCATAACACTGGTCTTTTTCAGATTGACTGTCAGTGCCCATTTCTGACAGTACTGCTCTAGGACAGACAGGCTCTGTTGTAAACCTTCTTCTGTTGGGGACAACAGAACCAGATCATCGGCATAGAGCAGGAACTTGATGTTGGTATCATGAAGTGTGAGACCTGGGGCTACAGATTGTTCCAACAAAGCTGCTAGTTCATTGATGTAAATGTTAAACAGTGTTGGACTCAAACTGCATCCCTGTCTCACTCCACGCCCTTGTTTGAAGATTTCTGTTCTTTTGGAGCCAATTTTTACTGCACATTTATTTTCCGTGTACAGTGATTTAATAGTGTCATAGACTTTACCCCCTATACCGCTTTTGATAAGTTTATAACAAAGCCCATCATGCCATATTGAGTCAAAAGCTTTTTTAAAGTCTTTAAAGTTTTTAATAAGGGTGTGCAGAGTGTAAATGTGGTCTGACGTACGATATTTCGGTAAAAAGCCGATTTGATTTTTACTTAAGACATTGTGCTTGGTAAGGAAGGACTCTGTAATTGTTAGGGTCCACTCTGTCGCCATTTTTGAAAATAGGGGTGGTGAGTCTATGGTTCCAGATCTCAGGGACATAACCAGACTCCAGAACAAGGTTGAACAGCTGGTGGAGGGCTGCCTGCAGTGTAGGGCTACTGTGCTTTAGCATCTCAGGGCAGATGCTGTCCACTCCACAAGTCCTTCCAGCCTTCAGAGCCTTCAGTTGGCTCTGTATTTATATTAGTGTTATTTCTGTCTTTCACCTTTTCCTCTAACTGGTGAAGATTTTCAACTACTGAGTGTTGTTGGGGGGGGGGGGGCTGCACCTTTGCTGTATGTCACCCCCCCATCTCTCTCCCACCTTTCCTGTCTATCCACTGTCACTGTCTAATAAAGGGGAAAAAAAACAAAAATAATGCAGACTATAAATCCCATATTAAATGATGATGTAATGTTATGGATGAAACTACCTAGCTACCTGGCTGCAACATTAAAGTAATTGAAACATGAACGCATCAATAATTATTATCAATAATACAATAAGCTATATATTATTCTGCATTATGAGTACTTTTACATGTGTTGCTTTAAGTATATTTGAATGCTGAAGTATCAGCAGTCAGTTTAACTGAAGTCAAATGTAAATGCTTTATACTTTTATAAAATACATTTAAGTAATAAATCCTATTAGCCTATGTATTATTTCTTTTGATGCCTCGGCACTAATGAACATACAATTGAAATAAACAATATCTAACAGGTTTAATTCATTTTTAGGATGAAATGAAATCTGCTTTGATTTCTCGAGCCGCTTCTGTTGCCACGCAGGCGCACTGAAGAACACGGAAGTAGAGTCCACAACAGAGCCTACTGTCTATGATTCCATCCATGGCCGAGCAGCTCTGACTGTTTCCAGATAATAATAATAATAATAATAATAATAATAATAATAAAAAGATGCAGCTTCACTTCACTAAAGACGTGTTGTCGGATTCGGTTAGCACCGACTTTCAGAACCTCAACAAACTCAACGAGCAGGTAAATCCACACGTTGTTACCACACAGCATATATATCTGTTGAGCTAACGTTAGCTAGCGGAGCTCTCGCGTTACTTCTGAGCTTTAATTCTCTTTATTTTAATGTTTGTGAGTATCTGTGAAACATGGGAAGGATTTAAAGTGGTTATGAATGTATGTGGTTATGAGAGCTGTCAGTGAACATAGCAGCTGACAGCTGACGCGGATCACATGACTGACTTCTCATTATGATAACAGCCAACATTACAGTGGAACAAGTAACGTTACTCTGATATTTGACTTCAGGAAAAGTAGCGATACTACGGTATAGAAATACAAGTAAAAGTCCTGCATTAAAACACTAACCTAAAGGAAGTACACAAGTAGAACTAAAGTGCTTGTAGTTAGCGTAGTCATTATGCAGACATATATATTTCTATCATCTCCAGCTGGTAAAGGCGGGGCTAATTTGAATGACTTCATAAACTGCTGGGGAGTTAAATCTATAATAATAAATCAGCATTAGTAGGTCTAGACCAGTGGTTCTCAAATGTGGGTACTCATACCCCTAGGAGTACTTTGGAGTACTGCAGGGGGTCATGCATAATTAATCCATAAATATTATTCTTATACTATGAATGATGAATGAAATGATTGATGAAAAATCATTTGTGTTTTTCAGTTACAAAGTCATTGGTTAGTTAATCCAACACTGATGACTATATGTCAATCGATTTTAGTTAGCAGTCAAAGAATGGACCCCCCCAGCTCAGGCTCAGAACCCGTTGACCTAACCCCCCTGATGTCCTCGGGTCAAGTCGGACCCCTTTTCAAAGATTTCTATATCAGAAATGTGGGTTCTTTCAACAAAATTGCCCAGAAATAACACGGATGGTTCAACGCAGCGCTCTTCGCAATTCAGATGTTTAAATAATAAATAAATAAGAATAAAGCTTTGAAAAAAAGCATCAAACACAACAAGGCAACAAGTGGTTTTTTTTACCATTTCAAACTTGCCTGTACTTGGAAAAAAAAAAGAATGAGATCAATTTACAGTAAAGTAATTGTTAGATGACATGCAGATCGTTTTAAAGCATAACCACACTGTCATTTACCAAATGTCCTGTGTTAATAAAGCTGCATTTCTTGATATAAAGCTGATCAAAGTTCATTTTTCTTCAGACATTAACAGAGTTATGTTTCACTTTGTGCAGCAATTTCTGCGTCTGATTGAAATTCTGTTCCAGTTCCTCCTGGAGCCTAAAGAGGTGGACACACACACACACACAATAGGACAGGCAATGTTTTGCCTCGGTTCAGTTATCACGGCTAATAACCCATTAACTGTGTGTGTGTGTGTGTGTGTGTGTGTGTGTGTGTGTGTGTGTGTGTGTGTGTAGACGGAGAGGTTCATGCAGCAGCTTGGTGAGTTTGCAGGGGAACATGGGATGAGTGCCAGTCCTCTGAGGAGCCTGATGAAGAGCGTCCTGCTGGTGCCACAGGGTGGGAAACACACACACACACACACACACACACACACACACACACATAGGGTACGAAGGTGCTTTTCCTTTTCTTTTAGTAGTCAAGAAGAGATTAATAGTGCAACCCTGCTACTTGTAGTATCATATCCTGTCTAAAGACATGAATGCACCAGTTTAGAATTTTCCCACAGCTCTTAACTTGATACTGTTGTAACTTCAGCTCTAAAGTGACAGGTTTATGTGATTCTGTCTGTTTTCTCCTCAGGCGCCTTGAAGAAAAACCTGACAGCCGAGCAGATCAGAGACGACCTGGTGACATTAGGTACACATCTGAATCCTTTATCCAATGAGTCCATTTTAAAAGGGCTTCAAATATGTAGCCTCATTTCTTTTATGCATTGTGTCCCCGGGGCGGTTGTTTCTGCTCTCATCCCGACTGAAGTCCCTTAGTGGCGGGGAGTGACGCAGAAAACTCAGGGTGTGCTAGCTGGCTAAATTAGCATTGCATTAGTCTTCTATCTATACAGCTAACGTTAACACTAGCTGGCGAACGTAATCGTGGGCTAGTCCAGTGCTGTTTAACGGTAACGTTACAATTCTACCTAAAATAACTTGATGAGCGTGTTGTACGATGTTGTGACCTTATAACGTTCCCCACCGAGCATTAGCATGAGCTACTTGTCAGCGTAACACATAACATGGACAGTCGGCATCTTTTGTCCTCCTTAGTGTGAAGGTATTACACCAAACCTGCTTTATCTGTTGCTTTCTCTGCCTCAGGACTAAACCACGACAAGGCGGCTCACTTTTCACAGCAGGTAACGTTCACTACTATTTCAAGACATCAGAGTTAAGCCAGAGGTGGATGAAGTAGTAAAAGTACTAATACCACACTGTGAAAATACAAAAAAGTACTTAAAGTGTATATAATGCAGAAAAATGTCAGTGTCTTCCTTATTCTGTCTGATGTTTCTGGATTCATATTCATGCAGCATTAATGTGTATGTTGCATTTAACTGCTGTAGATGTTTAAGGTTGTGCTCAATCGGACTCCTTTATATACTGTTGGGTAGTTTAATCGACAGCAATGCATCATGGTCCATAAGATCGTCATATGTCTGTAGCCTTGCTGTCCTCTGAGAACCATGGTTCTCTATAAAGTCAACTTTTCATGGTGTCATAAAAACAGCCCTGTCTTCAGCTTTCCGATGATGTCATTTACATTTACTTTAAAGAAACTGAGGCACTCAGGAGGGTGAAGTTTAAAAAGCCTTTAATATTGGCTAAATTATTTAAACATCGGCCATCGAGGCCTCCAGCAAATGTTTGCCTTTGAGCTGTATCTTAAAGCTGATTGGCCAGTCACATAGTCAGTAGGTTGAAGGTCACATGATTATTGTGTACAGGTAGAGTCACATGACAGACGATCTTCAACAGTAAATCAGTTGTCAATAATCAAACACCATATAAGGACAAAAAATACATCTCTCATGCTCTCAGGCAGAGCAGCCATTACCATCATTTATAAGTACAACTACATAATGGTCGCCTTAGGAAAAAAAAAAATATATATATATACAAAACATCTTTATGTCTTTCAGTATTCAGGTATAAAGGACACACTGGCTAAAACAGCACGTTTCAAGAAAATACCAGGATTTTGCATAGCTTTTAATGTATAAATCCAGAATGATTGTCTTTAGAAGAGCCTTTTTAATCTGTCTCCACCCATTATTGAATTTCCTATATGGTCTTCTATGCCTGATATCTTAAACGTTACCCCCCTGAGTGCCTCAGTGTGGATCCCCGAGCTGAGGAGCACCGGAGGGATAAACAGCAGTGCTCCGTTCAGCCTGCATCAGGACTGAGGCTTTTTAAAGACTTTATTTAGCTTGACAAGTAAACATAAGAAACACAGTTCATCCTTCAGTTCATCACAAACATTCAATGTCAACATATCCGGAGATACGTGGTTTTCACTGGACAGGAAGGGGGTGAAAAACTGCCATCTGAAAAGTAACTAAGGCTGTCAGACAAAAGTAGTGGAGTAAAAAGTACAATATATTTACCTCTCAGATGGAGTGGAGTACAAGTAAGTTGCAAAGTTGCAAAAAAAAATGGAAATACTCAAGTAAAGTACAAGTAGCTTGTATGTGTACTTGAGTAAATGTACTTAGTTACTACACCACAGGTTAAGGGGCATTCCAGCAACCTAATTATAAAAAAAACTCAGTTATTAACATTAATGCTTGCAAAATGGACAATCCAGTACATGAATTGGTTAGAATCACATGAGTCTTGTTGCCTTTGAAAGCCACATACAGTCCAGTTTGAACCTAACCAGAAATCATTGGTTGAGCACAGGAGTCTTTCCTCTGTATGTTGCAGTGGGGGGAGCACTATGCAGCGCTGTCCTCACTCGCTGTGGGACAGACTTTGATGGTCAACCAGCTGGTTGACATGGAGTGGAAGTTTGGAGGTAAGACAAAGCGAAAACCACACAAATCACATTTAGCTCTCGGCGAAATTATAGGTTCACTCAGAGTTTATTTCTGGGCACATGGAAAGCGCTGCAGTCGTCTCTCCTCTCAAACTCCCAGCACATATTCATGAACACAGAGAGGATCTACTCCAACACACGATTAGCATAGCTTATGTGCTCTAATTCTTTGTTCTGGCTCATTTAAACACATCAGCTGATGGGTCTCCATCTACCTTGTTGTTTATTCATACGACCCAACGACTTGTTAAGACTCCCAGGTAATAGAAATGCTAATAGGCTGAGCAGGAGCAGGAGAGTCGTTGGCATTATGTAGAGCCATTGTTGAGCTGATCTTCATATTAAAAGACACCGTGCTCCAGTTTGTGGAGGGGAGTGACCGTACGTGCTGCGCTCCTCTGTAGTTTACTTGACTGGGCTGTTATTGACATGCAAAACCTTGAGCCAGGCAAACAGACGGTGTCTCTGCATGTCGCCAGTAAGTCTATGGAGACTCAAATAACCTGAGAGCCAACATGGCCACTGCTTGTCTCACATGTATGGCAAACAGACCGTCTCATACAGTACTGAATGTAATGTATATAAAGTGCATAAAAGACAGCCCAGGTCCTTTGTGTTCTTGTTGTGGCCTACCTACAAAATACAAAACATCTTCGAAATCCATAAGCTGACTCTATTTTTGGTGATAGTTGTTGCATTTAAGGAGTTGAGATGTTTGTTCAGTGTGGTTGTATGAGCTACTCCTCCATAGTCAGTGTGTTAGCTACAGTAGATGGGGGTCAGCACTCCCCCAGTTTGGAGCAGCAGGCAGGAGTACCAACACAGAAGATAAGCAATGTCCTGCTGTGGACGGGGGCAGCAGCTCAACACATTTTAGACACCTAAAAACATCTGTATCACTTTAAATGTGTCCTATATTTAGAGTATTTTCACAGCTTTACCTTGCTGTCAGACAGCTCTTTACGACGGGGAACTGAAGCTGTTCTCTCTGCTCTCTTCAGAGACACCACACTCCTTTGACAGAAACACTCATTTTAACGCGCAGAACACGGGAGTTGCTGGTCTACCGCTGCCTCCATCGGTTAGTTAGTGAGTTAGTGTTATTTAGTGACTTGTGTAATAATGTGATATGTTTGTGAGTTCATTGATCACTTTGTATAAATCTAAGTTCATAATGGTGTGTTGACCCCCCAACAGTGACTGTCGGCACCAGTGAAGTACAGAAAGTGGGCAACATCTTTCTGCAGGTATGAAAGTATGAAAGCTCTGTGTGCCACAGACACACACACACACACACACACACACACACACACACACACACACACACACACACACACAATTGTGTTAAACACAGTTTTTGTCGTCTTGCAGTTGAAGCTGGTGGTCAGAAAGGGGAATTCCACTGAAAACGTCTACATGGGTGAGCGACTCTGATGTTACTGACACAAACAGCACTGAAAACATTTGCTCACATCATTTATTGTATTTTGGCAAGAACCTCCTGCCTAACTGGATCTAAATATGTCAAATCCAGATGATTAAAGAAGCATGAATGAACATTTCAATGAAGACACAGCAGTTCTGTTCAAAATGTGAGGAGTCCAAGTGAGGAGTTATATACTGTGGGCAGGAGATATCAAGCGGACCTGTAGGTGTTCAAATGTTTGAAAATGTTCTCTTTTTTAATGGTACTCATACTTAATACAGTTGTGTTCAGAATAATATCAGTGTATAATGCTCAAAATCCTTAGAATAGCTTTTCATTCCATAATATCAATGCAACTCCAAATCAAAACAGAATTGATCACGTTTGTGTTCTACCTTTACAGAAAGTGAAGAAAAAGGAATATTAGGCTGTTTAGGCCTTTATTATGCAGTATTTGCATTTTTCTTTACAAACTCAAACATTTACTGTATGAACTGAAACATGTCTCAAGGGTTTGCTTCACTTTGAATCACTGCACTAATATTTAGTTCCATAACCATTATTTCTGAGAACTGCTCCACATCTGTGTTGCATGGAGTCACCTGTGAACAGGTATTCCAGCCCAGGACCATTGAACTACATCCCACAATCCCTCTGCAGTACTGGGTTAGCCTCAGAAACATCATTTCTGATGTCACCCCACACGTTCTCTATGGGGTTGAGGTCTGGGGATTGGGCTGGCCGCTCCATAACATCAGTCTCTGCTCTTTTACTGGTGTGTTTGGGGTCATTGTCTTGTTGAAAGACCCATTTCAAAGGCATTTCCTCTTCAGCATAAGGCAACATGACCTCTTCAAGTATTCTGATGTATTGAAACTGATCCATGATCCCTGGTATGTGATAAACAGGCCCAACACCACAGTATGAGAAACATCCCATAACATGATGTTTGCACCACCATGCTTTACTGTCTTCACAGTGTACTGGGGCTTGAATTCAGTGCATGGGGGTCGTCGGACAAACTGTCTGCGGCCCCTAGACCCAAAAAGAACCATTCTGCTCTCATCAGTCCACTGAATGCTGCACCATTTCTCCTTTGGCCAGTCAATGTGTCCTTTGGCACATTTCAACCTATTCAGTACATGTCTTTTTTTCAGCAATGGGACTTTGCGGGGGCTTCTAGCTGATAGCTTAGCTTCACATAGCCTTCTTCTGATCCTAACAGTACTCACAGGTAACTGTAAGTCTTCTTTGGTTTTCCTGCAGCTGATCATTGGTTGAGCCTTTGCCATTTTGGTTATTCTTCGATCCATTCGAATGGTAGTTGACTGTTTTTTCCCACGTCGTTCAGGCTTTGGATGCCATTTCAAGGCATTTGAAATCATTTTGGCTGAGCAGCCTATCATTTTCTGCACTTCTTTATATGTTTTCCCCTCCCAATCAACTTTTTAATCAAAGTCCGCTGTTCCTCAGAGCAATGTCTGGAACCGAATGAGCAGCATGCATGTCATGACTGTTGGCTCTGTTGGTTTTCTAGGACTCTACAACACTACTAAGAAATTATTTGCCATGTAGAAATACCACTTCTACCAAAAACTTTGATTTATGAGGTTAGTGATGTTGGACTGCTATTATTTTGAACACAACTGTATGTGCTGCTGTGTTGCTTAACACAAGCAGAAAGATAGTTCTGAGCAGCAAGAATGCCCAGTTTGCAGAAGCAGTGGAGAGAGAAAAGGCAGGTTGTGCAGCTGAGATGGACACAGGCTAGTCCAGTTGCTCCTTTTTAAAACTTTTCAAATTTTTTCAAATTTTTTTTTTATGCTTGAGCAAAATTAAATGACATACTAAGACTAGGTGGGTAGAAAAGGAGGATGTCTGGGAGCTTACGAGGAGATCAACATGTGGAGTTGTTTGTGTGCCTTTACCTGCACGAATCCCAATAGTGAAGCATGGTAAATGTTTATTATACAAAGAAGGAAACCCCTGTTCACTCAGATAGCCTAATTAGACTCTTTGGTCAATGGGTTGGTGATCTGATTGATGCACATTTAGAGTACAGAGAACGGAAAATCATGCTTTACACACTCCAGGAGTGTACCCACTAACAGACATTTGGCACACTGTCCATGTAGTGTCTGCTATATTTTGATGGTAAACAGCAAAAATATCATATGAGCTTCTTTTTGTCTATGTTGCCAAGGTTTCCTGCGTGACTCATTGATAGCCCAGGACCCCCAGATCATTTCACATCTAAGACCCCTGCAGGAGCTCCCCTTGTGCACTCACCGTTAGCTTTATTAATGCTAGTTGCTGTTTCTCACTAGAAGTCCATCGGTCATGTTATTTCACGAGAGCCGATAGATGTCTATGAGTGAGGCGTGCTGTAAAAATGTTTTTGGATATGATACATAAAAGTCTTTTTAAAAGTCTTTTTTTTTTCTGGTTTCCCAGCAACGCAGACATTCCCAGCCCTTCACTTCCGGAGAATTAGTCACTTTAAAAAGCTATCGGACCAGTTTTTACAACAGCAAATGAAACAAGCTGTATGAAACAGGACACATGATTGATATTGAATCCTTGTTTATACCAAAATGTATAAGGGAGTAGTAAAACGGTCATTTTGATTTCTTTTTTTGCAGCGTAATAGAGCAGTGCTCAGTCTGTTATCTACTAACTGTTTCCTGTTTTCTTCCCTCATCTTTTCCAGAGTTGACGCTCCCACAGTTTTACAACTTCCTACACGAGATGGAGAGAGCCAAGGCCAGCATGGAGTGTTTCAGCTGAGCGTGTGTGTGTCTGTGTGTGTGAGAGAGAGAGAGATAATGTAAGAGTGTGTGTGTGTGCTCATGTCAGGCTGTAGCTGCAGGGAGGGGTGTGTGTGTGTGTGTGTGTGTGTGTGTGTGTGTGTGTGTGTGTGTGGGGTATGTATTACACCATGTTGCGTGTCTGTGTGTGGCACTGACTGAGTGACTGAAGCTAAACACAAAAACACATTTTATGTACTGCCAAGACATTTCTACTCAAATAAACATGAATACAAAATAAAAGCTTTCACCTTTCTCAAAGGCACACAACTCCTGTCATTGGCTCTCTTTTCTGGCGTTATAAGGGGAAGTTATAGTTGTTGTTTTTTAAACCGAGGTGTGAATGTAGTCGTACGTTTCATCGATACTTTCACCTAACCTGTCATTCATATGAAACTTGAGCAAGCCCTGTGGGGAAATATTGGTGTCAATTTAAAAAAAAAAAACCTGTACAATGACTAAAGTTAATCCAACCTCAACCAGACCTGTTTGATCAAGTTCAGACCTGTTGATTAAATACATATAACATAGATACATAAAGATAGGAAAGGGTGCATTGACCTTTTCCACCCAAGAGCATATATTACATTACATTACATAACATGTCATTTAGCTGAGGCTTTTATCCAAAGCGACTAGTAGTAAGTGCAAGTACATTAGTTTTAAATAACAATCTACAAAGAGCCATATGAAAGTGCAGCTTTAAGAATATTTATATATATAAAACTCAAAATAACTTTAGAAATCTTCATTGGAAAGGGTTTAAACAATGTTTTCCATGCTTGTTCAATGAACCATAAACAATTAATGAACATGCACCTGTTGAACGGTCGAAAAGACAGTAACAGCTTGCAGGCGGTGGGCAGTTAAGGTCACAGTTATAAGAAAATTAGGAAAGTAAAGAGACCTTTCTACTGACTCTGAAAAATGGCAAAAGAAAGACGCCCAGGGTCCCTGCTAATCTGCGTCAACGTGCCTTAGGCATGGTGCAAGGAGGCATGAGGACAGCAGATGTGGCCAGTTGTCCCTACTGTGAGACACCTAAGACAGCACTACAGGGAGACAGGAAGCACAGCTGATCGTCCTCGCAGTGGCAGACCACGTGTAACAACACCTGCATAGGATCGGTACATCCCAATATCACACCTGAGGGACAGGTACAGGATGGCAACAAGAACCGCAAGAACTGGAGGAGGAGATGTACTGCAGTACTTAATGAACTGGCCAGTCTGGTGCAGTACATGAGGAGGAGATGTACTGCAGTACTTAATGAACTGGCCAGTCTGGTGCAGTACATGAGGAGGAGATACACTGTAGTACTTAATGAACTGGCCAGTCTGGTGCAGTACATGAGGAGGAGATACACTGTAGTACTTAATGAACTGGCCAGTCTGGTGCAGTACATGAGGAGGAGATACACTGCAGTACTTAATGAACTGGCCAGTCTGGTGCAGTACATGAGGAGGAGATGCACTGTAGTACTTAATGAACTGGCCAGTCTGGTGCAGTACATGAGGAGGAGATGCACTGCAGTACTTAATGAACTGGCCAGTCTGGTGCAGTACATGAGGAGGAGATGCACTGCAGTACTTAATGAACTGGCCAGTCTGGTGCAGTACATGAGGAGGAGATGCACTGCAGTACTTAATGAACTGGCCAGTCTGGTGCAGTACATGAGGAGGAGATACACTGTAGTACTTAATGAACTGGCCAGTCTGGTGCAGTACATGAGGAGGAGATACACTGTAGTACTTAATGAACTGGCCAGTCTGGTGCAGTACATGAGGAGGAGATGTACTGCAGTACTTAATGAACTGGCCAGTCTGGTGCAGTACATGAGGAGGAGATACACTGTAGTACTTAATGAACTGGCCAGTCTGGTGCAGTACATGAGGAGGAGATGTACTGCAGTACTTAATGAACTGGCCAGTCTGGTGCAGTACATGAGGAGGAGATACACTGCAGTACTTAATGAACTGGCCAGTCTGGTGCAGTACATGAGGAGGAGATGTACTGTAGTACTTAATGAACTGGCCAGTCTGGTGCAGTACATGAGGAGGAGATGTACTGCAGTACTTAATGAACTGGCCAGTCTGGTGCAGTACATGAGGAGGAGATGCACTGCAGTACTTAATGCAGCTGGTAGCCACACCAGACACTGAGTACCCCAAGTTCTCTCCCACTACACTGCTCCTGCGTTCTCTTCACTGGTTACCAGTCGCTGTCCCGATACAGTAAGTACAGCAATTAAAAGCAAATATAATTAGTTCCATTCCACCACTGTAAATAAGTGGTGATGAAAGCCTTAATAGAGATAAATACCGCACACTGATACTTCTGAACCTTGAGGCAGATTTTAGAGAGCGACTTGGTAGTACGTGTGTGTACTAGTCCGTGTCATTCCTCAGTATTTCTGTTCTTTCATGATATATACAGTAATTAGCTCGGCACTTATGTGAGAGTTATTGGCCCTGTGGGATATTCTTACACGTCTGTGACAGTAAAGTAGTTCTGTTTGACTCCCTCAGTACTTGCTTGACAGTCTTCCAACTAGATCACAAGATATCAAGTTTAAATCTCAAAGCTTATTTCCCTGATTTACTGTGGTTTTTATTGCACCTCATTTGTATGTCGCTTTGTACAAAAGCATCTGCCAAATGAATACATGTCCATTTTGAAGTTGACATTTTGGCCCAAAGTGAAACTGAAGGGCTTAATTTACTAAGACTAGCAAGGTAAGTGATAGATGAAGTGCTGCTAAATAAGACCCGATCCTGGCAGTGGTGGAACTTAACTTAGTACATTTACTCAGGAGTATTTTCCTTTTATGCTGCCTTATACTTCACTACGTTTATCTCAATGCTTTAGTTACATTTCAGATTCAGATTATCAAAACAAAATAGAATCAACTGCACAAGTAAATATAATACCTGGCTGCAGCCAGCACGTTGTTTCAGCGTATTTGCGTTTCATGCCTGGCAACCCGGGCAAAATGGACAGTTGACAACAACACACAAGCCAAAACAAAAACCGACATTCTCTCCCGGCATGGACATTTCAAAGGAAGAAAGTATATGGCGTCAGGGTTATGTCACATGGTGCATGCCCTCCAGTCCTAGCAAAGCAGAGGCAGATACTCACGGGCGCGTGGAGGCTGCTCTGTGCACGTGATGCTTAGTTTTATACGCGCAGGTGCCATTCTTACCCTCTCTCTATGTTTTATTTATTATATTATTATTATTATACTTGCAGCTGCCTGCACGACTCTGGATTGTTTCTTTAATATCTGGTGACATTTTGTGGTCATTTTATGATTAAATACAGTAAATATATTACATATTGGACCTTTTTGGTGCCATGGTTATGAAAGTGGCATGTCAGTCTTATGCACCCCCCCTTCAAATAAAGTGTTACCAAACAAAGAATTTTATATAAAGGAACCAGTGATTTTTCTTTTTTTTTGGACATTTTAGGCCTTAATTTATACAGGACAGCTGAAGCCATGAAAGGGGAGAGAGGGGGGGAATGACATGCAGCAAAGGGCCGCAGGGTGGAGTTGAACCTGCGGCCGCTGCGTTGAAGAGTTGACCCTTTTTTTTTTATATAACATACTTTATTTACCCCACAAGGGAAATTCAATTCTTTTCACACTGTCTCTCTTTCAGTCAGACCCAGTCCTCTTTGTAGTTCCTGTAACATGCAATCTATCATAATCATGAGCAAGATCAGACACATCAGCAACAGCTCTTCCCCCCTCAAGGAATCCTGCCATATATAACCTTTACAGCCAACACTGCTTAACACACTCATCAGATGTCAAGTTTCCAGAAAGACTGATTTTATAAAGTGTCATTTTAAACATCCCATGTCAAACATTCAAACTTATGGTAGTTCTGGAATCAGTCAACCCAATCTGAACAGCTGTTAGGGTTAGGGTTGCAGCCTCAGGCCTCAGGCCTGTTCAGACTAGGAAAAGCCATCAGGGCTGTGCCATGGATGCATCATAAGACCAGGCCCATTTGTGTGACGTCCTGTTGTGTTCTTCAACCCCCTGTAGACTTTATATTTGACAATCGTTTTTGCCCGTTAGATTGTTTATCGATCTACACATTTCCCAGCGCACTTGAAAGCAGCTTCATTTCACTAAGAAAGAGAGAATTTGGGATCACTCTGTGTCTGTCTGCTTGTTTTTCCATAGTTGAGACTCACCTTTGCCGTTTGTAACAGTAACCTATCCGGTTCCTATTTTGGATTTTATTCCACCCTCAGCTGCTCTTTATCTCCCCCCGTTTATCTCTTTATCTACCCCCAACCGGCACCATCAGACACCGCCTACCAAGAGCCTGGGTCTGTCCCAGGTTTCTTCCTAAAAGGGAGTTTTTCCTTGCCACTGTCGCACTTACGCATTCATGCTTGCTCTTGGGGGAATCACTGGAATTGTTGGGTCTTTGTAAATGATAGAGTGTGGTCTAGACCTACTCTATCTGTAAAGTGTCCTGAGATAATTCCTGTTATGATTTGACACTATAAATAAAATTGAATTGAATTGAATCTCGGCTCAGATTGGAACAGAACTGAACCAAAGAGGGACTTGTTTTTGTGGACAGGCATTGCTCATCACCACCAGCTTCACTACAAATATCACTCAGCTCAGCTACACATACCTGTACTGTCTTTATAACCAAAACCAATTATTGAGCAAATATCCCCTTTCTCAAAAATGTCTTTCTCATGAACACGAAAGCAACTAGACTCCTGGTTTCTCTCTGACTTCCCTCTCTCGGGGGAACCCCCCCGTTGTCTAATTCTTATCTTTACTTTCACATTCTTTCACTTTCTCCTGGAGTCTCTCTCTCTCTCTCTCTCTTAACATGTTGCTGCATGTTCTCATCCACACTTTTGGTATTAAATTTCAGTTTTTTGTTAAAAAACAACAGAAATAATCAGACAGACCGAGTTTTTCAGTGTATCTGTGACTAAAGGGCCAACGTTTGCTGTGTTATCAGAATCAGAATCAGAAAGGGTTTTATTTAAGTACGTTTTTTAACACATACAAGGAATTTGTTTTGGTGTTGTTGGTGCACGTCACACATTCTCTAGATGGAATATTAAACAATATAAGTATAAGTATATGTACACAGTATGTATTAAGTTAAAAATAAAGAAAAAATAAAGATATAAATAAAAAATAAAGAGCAAAGAGTATTACAGCAGAGAGAGAACAGTGGCATGAAGGTGGAGAGTCAGGGTGGTTTCTAGGCCTTGTTAATAAGGCTAGTGGCGGAGGGGAAAAAGCTGTTCATGTGACGTGAGGTTTTGGTCCTGATGGACCTCAGCCTCCTGCCAGAGGGGAGTGGCTCAAAGAGTTTGTTGCCGGGGTGGGAGGGGTCAGCCACAATCTTTTCAGCACGCTTCAGAGTCCTGGTGGCGTATAGGTCCTGGAGCGGCGGCAGATTGCAGCCAATCACCTTCTCTGCAGACCGAATGACACGCTGCAGTCTGCCCTTGTCCTTGGCAGTGGCAGCAACGTACCAGATGGTGATGGAGGATGTGAGGATGGACTCAATGATGGCTGTGTACCATCATTGTCTTTGGCAGGTTGAATTTCTTCAGCTGCCGCAGGAAGTACATCCTCTGTTGTGCTTTCTTCACGAGGGAGCTGATGTTCAGCTCCCACTTGAGGTCCTGGGAGATGATAGTTCCCAGGAAGCGGAAAGACTCCACAGTGTCAATTGTGGAGCCACAGAGGGTGATGGGGGCAGGTGGGGCTGGGTTCTTCCTGAAGTCCACAACCATCTCCACTGTCTTTAGAGCGTTGAGCTCTAGATTGTTTAGCTTGCACCAGGTCACCAGGTGGTCAGCCTCCCACCTGTAGGTGGACTCGTTACCATCAGAGATGAAGTCTGCATCAATCTTATGGCCTTGTTCTTAGATACTTTTTAGGCTAATAATATAGAATAATTATATTCCCTTGAAACATGATACATTATATCTTAAAGATGGGGTTGCTGGTTCAAATCCCTGGATGGAAAAGCAAAAAGAGTGGAGAGTGGAGAGTGCATCATGCATGCTTTGACAGAAAATGTGGAAAAATGTGGATGAGGAAAATTGAACTTTCTTTGGCATTTGTTGGCCTTTATTTCTGAAAAGACAGCTTTGACATAAAAGAATAACATGCAGCAAAGGCCAAAGGTTGGAACTGAACCTGCGGTTGCTGCGTCGAGGACTGAGCCTCTGTATATGGGCAGGCACTCTACCATGTGTTTTAATGATTGGACAAAAGAAAAACTGAATTTCAGTTTCATGAATTTAGCTGCTGACATCTACACCTCACACAAATATACACATAATATACACATCAACTGTATAAGTAAACCTGCCAATCTCCTGTAGATGGCAATTTAAGTTATGACCACTTTCTTTTCTAGTGACACCAGCAGGTTGGCATCAGTTTTAAGTCTCAACTATGGGATGGATTTGCATACATGTTCATTTCCCTCTCAGGATGAATTGTAATCACTTTGGTAAACCCCCTGAGTTAAACTCTAGCGTCATCATCAGGTCAAATCTTAATCTGTCCATCACTTTGGTTTAGAATCAAATAGTAAAAAGAGACTGCCCTCCCCCGAAAAACGCTCTCATAGGTCGTTTGTTCAAGCAGCAATTACAACTTTTAGTTATGTTTTTAGTGACCTGTAGTAATTATGATGGGAATAAAACAGAATGTGATCTGTATAGGTATAAGAGCGCCTAGTTCCACATTAAGCCTAATTTGTTCTTCTGCGTAAAATCTACGCCGTGGCTACGTACATAGGTACATGGAGACACCAACCTACGCCATAGCCTGGCGTCACCTCGCGAAAAATGTAACAATGTAGTGACGACGTGCGACGGTGCTTGGTAGCGTTGCAACAACATGACATCAAGGAGAGGGTTAACTTCTCCTGGTTCTCCTTCTCCATCAACAACATGACATCAAGGAGAGGGTTACAGGGAAAGAAAAGTGACTATGATTCTAGAGTCACTACTAGCTCCGAAGCTGTCCCTCTCTCACTTTCTCCCTCGCTCTACCACACACACACACATGCCGGCTCGACACACACACCAACGCACAAGTATAAACTTCAGGCCACTTACGTAGGCTACGGAAAAAGCTCTGCGTGGAGCCTCCGCAGAACCATTGCGACCGTTACGTTCTATGGTTTAGATATGAGGACGGAAAATCCTCTTGACAGTGGTATTATAGGGTAGGAATAAATAACCCATATTATTGTATGGTTTGGAGGACTAACGACATTTCCATCAGCCTCAGCTGTACCTGTATGCTAACACGCTAAACTAACACCTTTTTCCTAACTGGACGCAATGCATCAGCAAACAGGCTAAGCAATGTGTTGCTTGTTAGAAAAAAATGCTTGCCCTGGCTCTATTTTTGCAAGGTTTTCGCTCGCTTGCTCGACCTATTTTCATTGGTCTAAATCAACACTGACGTCCTTGATATTTTTGTTTTCAACATGGACGAAGAGAGACTCATTTACGAGGTTATCACAGTACAAATCACAAAAAGCATCATTGAGCTGAGGAAATGAAAAACTTAAGGTGCAATACTGACAGCTAGCATTGAAAATGGTTACTGCAGTCCAAATTCCAAATACTGGAGAGAGCCCCTCTTCCCCTAGTCTCGCTTTGCCAGACCTTCCTCCACAGCGCTGCGGAAGAGGGTCTGACTAGTCCACACAGCATTCCTGGATGGGAGAAAAACCTGTTCTGGTTGATTGACATTTCTTTAAACCAATCACAATCGTCTTGGGCGGTGCTAAGCTCCAGACGGAGCCACAGTGCCTCTGCTAAATGAAGCTCAGCATAACTTCTTGCAGGAAGACTTTGTTTACTCAATCACTACTCTTTCTTCTTAAATCAAATCAGCTGTTTAGAAGCGATACTTTCAGTTAAACCAATCAGACATAGCCACAATATTCAAGGGCCAATCACAGCATTACAGCTCTGCTTTAAATATGTTCTGCTAGAAAGACTGCTGCAGCTCCCACCTGGAGCACGATCTTCTTTTTAGGTGATTTTAACCACTGTGTGTGTTACCAGGCTTTGACCAATAGGTAAGAACCTGAACATAAGACTGTTAACGTGTGGACAGATGATTCCATTGAGACACTAAAGGGGTGTTTTATGTGCACAGACTGTGACTATATTTCATGCACTGGAGCTTGATAAAGCTAATGGAACCATAACTGATTATATGAAATTCTGCTTTGACAATGTGGTAGACAAGAAAAATGTTGTCATTTACCCTAACAATAAACCCTACATTACAAAAGAGATTAGATTTATTTCAGAAAAACTGAATAAATTGCAAAAAGCAAGCCTTCAGAAACAAAGGCAAGGCAGCACAGTCAAGCTCCAAAAGAGCTCAAACAGCTCCTCAGAAATACAAGAGAACAACATAGGCAAACAATGGAAAACAACATACAGACATCAAATACAAAAAAAAACTGTAGGACACTATGAAATCAGTCACTAACATGAACCCTTCAAAAAATGTAATTATCACCGTGGATGAACTACAAAGGGCAAATGAGCTGAATGACTTTTTCCTGAGTTTCGAGTCACAAAATGTCATCCAGGAGCTGGACAGTGTGTGTGATAATGATTACACCTGCTGGCTGAAAGTGGATCCACACAGCGCTCAGCGCCTCTTTAAAAAGCTGTGCACCAACAAGTCAACGGGCCCAGATGGACTACCAGCTTTTCTGCTCAACAACTGTGCAGAGGAACTAACACCAGCATGGTGTCCCATATTCCAACAGTCTCTGGACACCCACACTGTCCCAGCTTTATGGAAAAAATCCACAACACACCAGTGCTTAAAAAGCCCTCTGCAGTGAATAAATGACTTTTGTCCCACAGCTTTGACTTCTATGTCATGAAATGCCTTGAGTAATTTGTAGTGTCCCAGCTCAAGGTAGAGGTTGGGCCAATGTTGGACACGTGGCAATTTGCCTTAAACATGAACGCAGTAGTGAAGATGCCATCCTCTGCATTTCACAACACCTTGAGGACACTAAAGCCTATACAAGAATATTATGTATTGATTTTAGTTCAGCGTTTAATATTGTGCAACCCTATCTGCTTTTAAAGAAACTGAATGATATGCATGTTAACCCTGCCCTGATCAAATGTTTTCTCTCCTTTTTAACTAACAGGACACAACAGGTGAAAGTCAATGGGACGCTGTCATAGATAAAATGTAGCAACACGGGGGTCGTATCACACATACTTTTCACATTGCAGACCAACAACTGCAGGAAAGTACACCCAAATAACTATATTATAAAATTTGCTGCACTAATCAGCATTACTTCACTGGCTGTGTATTCTTTTTTTTTTTTTGCAAGAAACTAACTTGTGTACTCTATATAATTTAATGCAAGCACACAAATGTTGAAATTACTGAAAATCCCCATCCCAACTAGCCATGATAAATTAGTGTAAAGCTCAATATGCTAACCTGTTCAGGAGGAAATTAGCCAACTCTGAGTCCTTCTGGGCTCCAAGCTGTCTCCATCTCCAATAATTAACCGTGTTTTACCATATCTCTGGTCATGCTACTGTTAAAAGTCCAATATGTAATATATTTACTGTATTTAATCAAAAATTGAAGAGGCATTTAAAAGCTGGAGCATTGAGCTTCATTAATTTATATCAGGGCTAACGTAGTAGGGATGGGCATTTTCAGTCATTTCAGCATTCATGTGCTCGCATTATATTATATAGAGTACTCAAGTTAGTTTCTTGCAAAAAAGTTAAGATACAGCCGGTGAAGTGATCCCGACTGGTGCTAACGCTGCTACCGTTACCGGAGGACCAGGCAAGCAGGCCACAGCTGTTTACAACCACTGTGGCACTGTGACAGTTTGACTTCCTCATCATGGAAACATGCAATAGAACTTTGGCAAAACAACCCTGTAGCCTGAATTGTTGGATTGGGACACAGCTTACATTCTCTACATCACCAGCTTCAAGGTTGTGATAAGATGATTCCCACTTAACGAACTGGCATGCAACCATAATGTGTAATGTGCAGTGCATAGAAAAGCTGTATAACGGGGTCTGTAAAGTAGTAGTAGTCTTAGTAATAGTAGCCCCCCTTGCAAGGGGACCTTTGTGCTTCTTAGCAGTCGTTGTTGTCTGTTTAGCCGATAAAATGTGACTGTCAGCGGGGTACAGAGCTCCACAAGAGCTCGGGCTTTCATATCGTCAACATAGCAGCATTTACATCTACAGATCACGGTTTTGAGTCACGGATCAATTTTCAGATCAGCACAAAAAAGGGGGGAATTTTTTGGGCCTTTATTTGGATAGTACAGCTTAGATTTGAAAGGGGAGAGAGAAGGGAATGACATGCAGAAAAGGGCTGCAAGTCGGAGTCGGCGTCAAGGAGTAAACCTCTATATATATGGGCACCCGCTATACCAGGTGAGCTACCCAGGCACCCAAAGGGGGGAATTTAAATGATTATTAAAAATGTAATAACAATAATTAGTTCTTTCACCACCATCACTTCTACAATAACTTTGAATGCACCATGAGGTTTACCAGTTTACCAGTTAACGCAAAATGTAGTCCTGTCTGTGGTTCTCTGACAACAACAGTGACCATAGTGCTAGTTTGTGTCTGTTAGCTCATAGCTTTAGCAGCAGACTGTTGTCCCTCCCGCTGTTGGAATCCTCTACAGAGAAATATATGTCACACTACACCGTTTAGCTGTCAGAATTGTAACCGTGTTGAATCCAGTTACTACTGTAGCTAATGCTAGGCTAACGTTACCTGCTGCCAAGTGTAACGTGTTATTAGTGTTAACTAGCGTGACATGCAGCAATGTTTCTGTTGCCTTTAACGTCTGTTTCGGAACATCAGAGAGCAGAGCAGACATTTAGGTTGCACCGTAATGAGGCACCGAAATCTGCGTTGCTATTCTGTATGTATATATATATATATATATATATATATATATATATATATATATATATGTATCAGTAAATACCGGGCAACGGTGCCATATTTGGCACCGGATTTTAACATGCGCTGTTAACGTGAACAGAAAATTGCGTCGCCTGTATCTTTTCACGGCAAACGCGTGTGTGGAAAGCGGTCGCACAACAGCTGAAATGTTGTGTTGCACACAAACGTAGTGTGTGTGGTTGCCAATTGACTCAATCTGGGAGCCAAGGGTGACCGTTACTGGTTATTCTGAGAATTATCAGATGTACATCAAGTTTAATTCCCTCTGAAAACTACTCCATGAAAGGGCATTAAACTTTCTCTTGTATTTGTACCACTGTATGGTACTACTGAGGGAATTTGTCACAGAAAAATATAGCTCATAGTTTTCTGCATTTCTGAGTGAAAATCTCTGTCCACTTTCGTCTGATGTGGTTGTCAAACTCATCTAAAATGATGTTAAATGTAGTGAGTAAAAAGTAATGATTTAAAAATCAGAAGATATGTTTATCCCTGACCTCCAAACCCATGTGTTTTCTTTTAATGTCCATACAGATCTGTGTTTTCTTTTAATGTCCATACAGATCTGTGTTTTCTTTTAATGTCCATACAGATCTGTGTTTTCTTTTAATGGCCATACAGATCTGTGTTTTCTTTTAATGTCCATACAGATCTGTGTTTTCTTTTAACGTCCATACAGATCTGTGTTTTCTTTTAATGTCCATACAGATCTGTGTTTTCTTTTAATGTCCATACAGATCTGTGTTTTCTTTAATGTCCATACAGATCTGTGTTTTCTTTAATGTCCATACAGATCTGTGTTTTCTTTTATGTCCATACAGATCTGTGTTTTCTTTAATGTCCATACAGATCTGTGTTTTCTTTAATGTCCATACAGATCTGTGTTTTCTTTTTACGTCCATACAGATCTGTGTTTTCTTTTAACGTCCATACAGATCTGTGTTTTCTTTTTACGTCCATACAGATCTGTGTTTTCTTTAACGTCCCATACAGATCTGTGTTTTCTTTTACGTCCCATACAGATCTGTGTTTTCTTTTACGTCCATACAGATCTGTGTTTTCTTTTAACGTCCCATACAGATCTGTGTTTTCTTTTTAACGTCCATACAGATCTGTGTTTTCTTTACGTCCATACAGATCTGTGTTTTCTTTTACGTCCCATACAGATCTGTGTTTTCTTTTACGTCCATACAGATCTGTGTTTTCTTTTAACGTCCATACAGATCTGTGTTTTCTTTTTAACGTCCATACAGATCTGTGTTTTCTTTTTACGTCCATACAGATCTGTGTTTTCTTTTTACGTCCATACAGATCTGTGTTTTCTTTAATGTCCATACAGATCTGTGTTTTCTTTTTACGTCCATACAGATCTGTGTTTTCTTTTTACGTCCATACAGATCTGTGTTTTCTTTTTAACGTCCATACAGATCTGTGTTTTCTTTTTAACGTCCATACAGATCTGTGTTTTCTTTTAACGTCCCATACAGATCTGTGTTTTCTTTTAACGTCCCATACAGATCTGTGTTTTCTTTTTAACGTCCATACAGATCTGTGTTTTCTTTTACGTCCATACAGATCTGTGTTTTCTTTTTACGTCCATACAGATCTGTGTTTTCTTTTACGTCCATACAGATCTGTGTTTTTCTTTTACGTCCATACAGATCTGTGTTTTCTTTTAACGTCCATACAGATCTGTGTTTTCTTTTTTAACGTCCATACAGATCTGTGTTTTCTTTTTACGTCCATACAGATCTGTGTTTTTCTTTTTAACGTCCATACAGATCTGTGTTTTCTTTTAACGTCCCATACAGATCTGTGTTTTCTTTTAACGTCCATACAGATCTGTGTTTTCTTTTAACGTCCCATACAGATCTGTGTTTTCTTTTTAACGTCCATACAGATCTGTGTTTTCTTTTAACGTCCATACAGATCTGTGTTTTCTTTTTACGTCCCATACAGATCTGTGTTTTCTTTAACGTCCATACAGATCTGTGTTTTCTTTTTACGTCCATACAGATCTGTGTTTTCTTTTACGTCCATACAGATCTGTGTTTTTCTTTTACGTCCATACAGATCTGTGTTTTCTTTTACGTCCCATACAGATCTGTGTTTTCTTTTTAACGTCCATACAGATCTGTGTTTTCTTTTACGTCCATACAGATCTGTGTTTTCTTTTTACGTCCCATACAGATCTGTGTTTTCTTTTAACGTCCCATACAGATCTGTGTTTTCTTTTTACGTCCATACAGATCTGTGTTTTCTTTTACGTCCATACAGATCTGTGTTTTCTTTTTAACGTCCATACAGATCTGTGTTTTCTTTTAATGTCCATACAGATCTGTGTTTTCTTTTTACGTCCATACAGATCTGTGTTTTCTTTTACGTCCATACAGATCTGTGTTTTCTTTTTAACGTCCATACAGATCTGTGTTTTCTTTTACGTCCATACAGATCTGTGTTTTTCTTTTTAACGTCCATACAGATCTGTGTTTTCTTTACGTCCCATACAGATCTGTGTTTTCTTTTTACGTCCATACAGATCTGTGTTTTCTTTTAACGTCCATACAGATCTGTGTTTTCTTTTTACGTCCATACAGATCTGTGTTTTCTTTTACGTCCATACAGATCTGTGTTTTCTTTTACGTCCATACAGATCTGTGTTTTCTTTTAACGTCCATACAGATCTGTGTTTTTCTTTTTACGTCCATACAGATCTGTGTTTTCTTTTTACGTCCATACAGATCTGTGTTTTCTTTTTAACGTCCATACAGATCTGTGTTTTCTTTTACGTCCATACAGATCTGTGTTTTCTTTTTACGTCCATACAGATCTGTGTTTTCTTTTAATGTCCCATACAGATCTGTGTTTTCTTTTACGTCCATACAGATCTGTGTTTTCTTTTTACGTCCATACAGATCTGTGTTTTCTTTTTAACGTCCATACAGATCTGTGTTTTCTTTTACGTCCATACAGATCTGTGTTTTCTTTTAATGTCCATACAGATCTGTGTTTTCTTTACGCCCATACAGATCTGTGTTTTCTTTTTACGTCCATACAGATCTGTGTTTTTCTTTTACGTCCATACAGATCTGTGTTTTCTTTTTACGTCCATACAGATCTGTGTTTTCTTTTACGTCCATACAGATCTGTGTTTTCTTTTAATGTCCATACAGATCTGTGTTTTCTTTTACGTCCATACAGATCTGTGTTTTCTTTTTACGTCCATACAGATCTGTGTTTTCTTTACGTCCATACAGATCTGTGTTTTTCTTTTTAACGTCCATACAGATCTGTGTTTTCTTTTACGTCCATACAGATCTGTGTTTTCTTTTTAACGTCCATACAGATCTGTGTTTTCTTTAATGTCCATACAGATCTGTGTTTTCTTTTTAACGTCCATACAGATCTGTGTTTTCTTTACGTCCATACAGATCTGTGTTTTCTTTTTAACGTCCATACAGATCTGTGTTTTTCTTTTAACGTCCATACAGATCTGTGTTTTCTTTTTAACGTCCATACAGATCTGTGTTTTCTTTTACGTCCATACAGATCTGTGTTTTCTTTTAACGTCCATACAGATCTGTGTTTTCTTTTACGTCCATACAGATCTGTGTTTTCTTTTTAACGTCCATACAGATCTGTGTTTTTCTTTTACGTCCATACAGATCTGTGTTTTCTTTTACGTCCATACAGATCTGTGTTTTCTTTTAACGTCCATACAGATCTGTGTTTTCTTTTACGTCCATACAGATCTGTGTTTTCTTTTTACGTCCATACAGATCTGTGTTTTCTTTTAACGTCCATACAGATCTGTGTTTTCTTTTACGTCCATACAGATCTGTGTTTTCTTTTACGTCCATACAGATCTGTGTTTTTTCTTTTTACGTCCATACAGATCTGTGTTTTCTTTTTAATGTCCATACAGATCTGTGTTTTCTTTTACGTCCATACAGATCTGTGTTTTCTTTTTACGTCCATACAGATCTGTGTTTTCTTTTAACGTCCATACAGATCTGTGTTTTCTTTTTAACGTCCATACAGATCTGTGTTTTCTTTTAATGTCCATACAGATCTGTGTTTTCTTTTACGTCCATACAGATCTGTGTTTTTCTTTTACGTCCATACAGATCTGTGTTTTCTTTTACGTCCCATACAGATCTGTGTTTTCTTTTAACGTCCATACAGATCTGTGTTTTCTTTTTAACGTCCATACAGATCTGTGTTTTTCTTTTACGTCCCATACAGATCTGTGTTTTCTTT
Organism: Sander vitreus; assembly: GCF_031162955.1. Classification (NCBI taxonomy): domain Eukaryota; kingdom Metazoa; phylum Chordata; class Actinopteri; order Perciformes; family Percidae; genus Sander; species Sander vitreus. Next base: position 33,412,292 of record NC_135861.1, on the reverse strand, counting down.
TTACGTCCCATACAGATCTGTGTTTTCTTTTACGTCCATACAGATCTGTGTTTTCTTTTAACGTCCCATACAGATCTGTGTTTTTCTTTTAACGTCCATACAGATCTGTGTTTTCTTTTTAACGTCCCATACAGATCTGTGTTTTCTTTTAACGTCCATACAGATCTGTGTTTTCTTTTTACGTCCATACAGATCTGTGTTTTCTTTTACGTCCATACAGATCTGTGTTTTCTTTTTACGTCCATACAGATCTGTGTTTTCTTTACGTCCATACAGATCTGTGTTTTCTTTTAATGTCCATACAGATCTGTGTTTTCTTTTAATGTCCATACAGATCTGTGTTTTCTTTTTACGTCCATACAGATCTGTGTTTTCTTTTAATGTCCATACAGATCTGTGTTTTCTTTTAATGTCCATACAGATCTGTGTTTTTCTTTTACGTCCATACAGATCTGTGTTTTCTTTTACGTCCATACAGATCTGTGTTTTCTTTTTACGTCCATACAGATCTGTGTTTTCTTTTTACGTCCATACAGATCTGTGTTTTCTTTTTACGTCCATACAGATCTGTGTTTTCTTTTAATGTCCATACAGATCTGTGTTTTCCCAGTAGGGAATAAACACGGGCTTTTCAAGGTAAGAGTCTGTTTGGAAAAGAAATAGTCTGAAGATAACGGAGAGGTGTGTGTGTGTGTGTGTGTGTGTGTGTGTGTGTGTGTGTGTGTGTGTGTGTGTGTGTGTGTGTGTGTTTTACCGTTGGTCCTACAGAGGAAAGAGGAAGTTTATGGGAACTAACTCAAATAGCTCCCAGCTGTCAAACGAAAGTGTGTTTGTGTATGTGGGTGTGTATGTAGGCTATGTGGGTATGTGTGCAACACTTCTCTAATGTAAAAAAAAGTCTTATGTATGTATTGTGTCTCCAAGCTGAGAACACACAGGGTGTATGTTATATATATCTGTGTGTGTGTGTGTGTGTGTGTGTGTGTGTGTGTGTGTTTGTATGTATGATGAGCACTACTGCTAGAAGAGAGAGAGAGCGAGAGAGAGAGAGAGAGAGAGAGAGAGAGAGAGAGAGAGAGAGAGGCTGTGGTGAGCAACCTTAATTGTTTTTGTTTCAAAATGATGATGCTTGTGTGTCTATCTGAGTGTGTGTGTGTGTGTGTGTGTGTGTGTGTGTGTGTGTGTGTTCAGTCCAGTTACAGAATGGCAAAACCTAGAGATGGAAGAGAAAGACAGTGAGTGATGGGGTCAAGGGACTACGTTGTTGCCCTGCGGTGAACACAAGCCTCTGCCATGTTGTACAAACTGAAGTAGTAAAGACACAGCAGCATTAGCAGACGTCTTAGGAGTTGAACTGGTCACAATGGCACAAACATCCCTTAAGATACAATATGTAACATTTCTGCATTAAAATGACGAAAAATGACTATACCTGTTATATATTTTGTTGAGTTGTGTACTTACACTATCCCAAATGTTTCCAAAAAAGTTCAAACCCAGAGAAATCAGTCATTTTATTTCAATGACACGGGACATTTCGTTTGGTCGCCTGTCAGTGGTGTCATATAATCTTTGACCCCTCTAGTTACTCTAATGTCTGTCCAAACACAGGATACACCAGATGATACCTTCAAGAGTAATTGTACATCATACAATGTCCCTGAATTATACTCAGTAACCGTAACAGGTTTTTTTCCTGCAACACAGCATAATGTTTTTGAATTTGTTTGGGCTAAACCATGATTAATGCTAATTTAGCCAGCTAGCACAGCCCGGTCTGTCTGCTCTCACTTACTTATTAACAATGTGTCCCCGGCGCTCTCATACCAACTGTTTTATAGTGCCAGAAACACACAGTAAGCCCCCAGCCAACTAGCAGCAAGCCACTGTTATTACAGCAATCCGAACCCGGCCAGCACAAACTCCAGCACCTTGTGCTAACGATGCTAACGTCAGTTGAATGATCTGTCTTGAAACAGACCACATCAGTCCACAGACACCTGAGTCAGAACAGCGTCCATACAGATCTGTGTTTTCTTTAATGTCCATACAGATCTGTGTTTTCTTTAATGTCCATACAGATCTGTGTTTTCTTTTTACGTCCATACAGATCTGTGTTTTCTTTTAACGTCCATACAGATCTGTGTTTTCTTTTAATGTCCATACAGATCTGTGTTTTCTTTTAATGTCCATACAGATCTGTGTTTTCTTTTTACGTCCATACAGATCTGTGTTTTCTTTTAACGTCCATACAGATCTGTGTTTTCTTTTTACGTCCATACAGATCTGTGTTTTCTTTTTACGTCCATACAGATCTGTGTTTTCTTTTTACGTCCATACAGATCTGTGTTTTCTTTTTAATGTCCATACAGATCTGTGTTTTCTTTTAATGTCCATACAGATCTGTGTTTTCCCAGTAGGGAATAAACACGGGCTTTTCAAGGTAAGAGTCTGTTTGGAAAAGAAATAGTCTGAAGATAACGGAGAGGTGTGTGTGTGTGTGTGTGTGTGTGTGTGTGTGTGTGTGTGTGTGTGTGTGTGTTTTATCGTTGGTCCTACGTACATCCGTACGTCTCTGTAAACGTTACGGAAATTCTCCCCCCCCCCCTTCATGTTTAGCTGTCTTTACAGTTACCTTTAGCCGACAAAAGGTGGCTGTCCTGTGGCGACTACTACAGCTAAGTTTAGCTGGGAGAGCTTCTGCACATTGGCCATAGGACATCAAATGAGCACAACCTTCCACCTCTACAGCAGTTAAATGCAACATACACATGAATGCAGCAGCAATATGAATCCAGAAACATCAGACAGAATAGGAAGACACTGACAGGGAACATTTTACTGCACAATGGGTACGTTTTTAACTACATTTTGCTGATTGTATACTTTTATTAAAGTAAGGTTTTTTGAATGCAGGACTTTTACTTGTTATGAGATATTTTCAAAGTGTGGTATTAGTACTTTTACTGGAGTAAAGGATCTGAATACGTCTTCCACTGCTGGTTGGCAGTACATGGTGTGAAGTGTGCTGCAGCTTATTTAGACCACCCTCTGCTGTACAGGAGAGGAACTGCACCTGCCTGTACAGAGAGACAGGAAGGAAATGGTAAGTGTGTGTTGTGTCTGTGTCTGTCTGTGTGTGTGTGTGTGTGTGTGTGTGTGTGTGTGTGTGTGTGTGTGTCTGTGTGTGTGTGTCTGTGTGTGTGTGTGTGTCTGTCTGTAGGTCTGTACATGTGTGTGTTATGCTGATAAGTGTGACCTTGTCTCGACTCATACAGTTCTTCCTCATGTGTATTTACTGAGAAAGTTTTTTTTCTCTCTGTCGATGGTAATTAATGTCTTCCTGCTCAAAACTGTGAGAAAACTGCCTCCTACACAAACAGATACTCTACACACACACACACACACACACACACACACACACACACACACACACACACACACACACACACACACACACAAACAGTAAGAGTCTCTGGGTGTGTGTGTGTGTGTGTGTGGGACCAAGGGGCCACCCAGCTGTTGACCAGGCTAGACAGAGCATTTGTTATGCGGCCCTGACACTGCTTATTTGCATAAAGATGCAAACAGACAGACAGATTGGAAATGTACCAAAGCAATGCTGTGTGCAGTAAAAACAAGTACAATTAGAGCCATCTTCCTAAAATCAAATTAAGATCGTATTCCAAAATTCAGACTCTCTTTCTTTGTAGTCTGCAGTTTGTCAGATCCCATTCAATTGGAACAAATGGTAAATTGTTCCGACTCTTAAATTATAGAATGTGGTCTAGGCCTGCTCTATCTGTAAAGTGTCCTGAGATAACTACTGTTATTATTTGACACTATAAACACAATTGAATTGAAAATGTAAATGAATACAGGAGTCATGGATCTAATGTTATCAGTTATGTCTTACTTTTTTTTAGTTTTGAGGAAAATTCTGACTGCATCCAGGATGTGAATGTAACCTGAGCTAAATAACCTCTTCCCTTCCCCCCAAACACACACACACACACACACACACACACACACACACACACACACACACACACACACACACACACACACACACACACACACTCTTAGGAACCCTTAATTTCACCCCTTCAGAGGTACCTTTCTAAACTCCCCCCTCCCCCTTTATTTTGTTGCTGGGATCCTGTTACTTAGCTACCAGTTGCTACGGTTGCTTGGGCTGATGGGGTTACCTTGGCAACCATACCCATCCCATTGTGCACGGTGGGCCAGTCCCAAGGGTACACACACACACAGACACAGGGATAACGTTCTCCTGGTGCAGCCCCCTCCCCCCTCCTGTGCCCAACGCCCCCATGCCTCCTCCCCCCCCCCACACACACACACCCAAACACACTTGTCAGTAGCAGCTCCAGGTTGTTGTTTTACCCATAACCCCTTCCCTTTACCTGTGGAGATTACTGCTCTGTCTGTGTGTGTGTGTGTGTGTGTGTGTGTGTTTTCTTTTAATGTCCATACAGATCTGTGTTTTCCCAGTAGGGAATAAACACGGGCTTTTCAAGGTAAGAGTCTGTTTGGAAAAGAAATAGTCTGAAGATAACGGAGAGGTGTGTGTGTGTGTGTGTGTGTGTGTGTGTGTGTGTGAGTGAGGGATTAATACCTCATTAAAAATCAAACCTGTTACCCACCCTAACCCTCCCACGTTGCGTGTTTTAATCTGTCTGCCACCCCTCCCTCTTCGGCATTCTTTCACTCCCTGATTCTGTTTCTCATTTGTAAAAATGATCCAGTTAATTGTGACCTAGCCCAATCAGTAGCCCAAGAAATACCGCTGTGATTCAGTGTGTGTTTGGGTGTGTGTGTGTGTGTGTGTGTGTGTGTCATACTGTCAACTACTGTGCTAATGTATTCACAGACAATTCAAAATGAATAATCAGAAAATGACGTGTTCATTTTCATTGGATTGAAACATTCGCTGCTCCCTCGTCTGCAGGAGCTCAACAGAGAGGGATGAGATGATGATGATGGCATGAAAGAGAGGCCAGTCATTACTCATTCAAACATCGGTCCTCTGTATCTTTTTAGTGTGCTTAGAAGAACCAAAAGGAATAGTAAATGAAATGTATGACACAAACAGCTCAACGCAGAAGCCTCAACAGGTTTTCAGTTGAGCCACATCATGCCTTCAACACTAGAGGCTGCTGTTGATTCATGAGAAACAGTTAAATAGTGGCAGGGACAAAGACCATCTGGAAAATGGAAAGTTTGAAGTAGTTTGCAAAGGCCAAATATAAAGTTTAAAATTAAGAAAATACTATTTTATCTCCCAAATACGACGGTCTGAAGATGAAGCCAGAAATAAGAAGAATTAAAAACAATAGATATAAAATACTTGTTAAGCTGCTGGTAAGTCGTATAAAATGAAAACTGTGGTGCCAATTTATATTTTATTTTATTATTATGTTTACTATTATTATTATTACTATTTCAGATCTCCCCAACCCTATTATGTACCGTCAACATTGGCTTATTGGCTTTATCTATTTTTTTTAAATTAACTTTACTGTAGCAATGTGCCTCTAACAATTGAATCACTACAAAATGTTTGGTAAAATGTGTGTAAGTTAACAGTCACAGTTGGTACTGACACAAAGAGATTAAGCTTGTTGTATGGGAACAGGGGCTACTAACTAAGCTGGATGGTGTTTTAAGCCCCCAACATCAGCTTCAAGGCAGCGCTGCGACCGTTGACTTCAAGGCACCTAACCCTAACTAACCCTAACCCTAAAAAAAGCGTTGCGTTTTAACCCAAACCTAACCATTGCCTAATCCAAGTGGGGAGGAAGGAGGAAGGAGGAAGGCAACGTTGGGGGTGGTTGGTGGTTCGATCCTTGGCTCCTCCTGTCCACACTGATCCCCATGTTGCCCCTTGTGCCTTCATCGGTGTTTGAATGTGTATGTGAATGGGAGGCAAATTGTAAAGCGCTTTGTTTTGGTAAGATTAAAAAGGTCTACATTAATGCATTCCATTTACCATGATTGGATGGAGCACGATTATTGACTTCCATTTGCTGCACTTTGTGCCGCCAAGGGTCGTTGCTTTGACCAAGTATAACAGCGCTGGGCGACCCCACAATTACATTAACCACATAACGTAAGCCACAGTAGCTGTATGGGAAGTCCACTCATCTGGTGCCAAGTTAGCAAGTTAACGTTATGTTAGCTAATGTTACTTGCGGATATTTTATTCAAATGAAATGACATAACATGTCACAAATCAAATTTGAATACATCGTCGGTGACTCCGTGAAAATGATTTCTGTCTGAGTCACGTCAGATACATTTACATCGACAGTGGTGGTTGTTATGAATGAAGACAACGACTCCCATGATCCCACGCTAGTTCATTTGTCATCAAAGTCCGTCTTTGGTTATTGTTTTGATTCTAAGACATTTACATAATGTGTGTTTACTGTAAAAGTGCAGCTGTAAACTACAACCAGTATTTTGGGTGCATTTACCTTCAATTGTCACTTCCAAATATGTAGTCTGCATACACTTAGGATTTCTTATTTAACTAATTGTAGTCTCACTCAAGGCATTTACCCTACTCATACTAATACTGTTTTGGCAGTTGTATAAATTAAAAATATTTTGGATTTGTTATCTTAGACATATATTTGCACTCTTAATATTCCCACTTTGTATTGCAACTACTGCACAGTAAATTCCCTCAGGATGAATGAAGTTTGATCTTATCTTATGTTCACTCTGTTTTGTGTTGTGTGTATGTTGACCCTTTACCAGTGGGCTGCATATTCATGAACACAAAGCAGTCTCCATAGTGTGAGCAAACATGCTTTACATATGGCAGCTCATTACTGTGTGTGTGTGTGTGTGTGTGTGTGTGTGTGTGTGTGTGTGTGTGTGTGTGTGTGTGTGTTCTACAGCGCGACAGTAAGCATGCTATTCCTATAGAGCAATGCCTGTTTAAGCAGCGACTTCGAGTCCATGCTATATGGATGTTCATCTTTGATAAGGCCACTAGGGCTGCAACTCACAATTATTTTCATTTCAGCCATGATACGTTTGAAAAATAGATATTGTACCAAAGAAGATGCAGGTCAGTATTTTTGTATACACATTGCATGCTACACCATTATTCATGTGAGAAAACCCAAAGTTTAATGTGAAACACAAACACAACATAACATTTCTCCTCTTAATTCCTCAGAAGCCGACTCATTTTTGGGGATTTGAGGTTTTCATTTGAGAGCTGTTACATTTTCTGAAAAGCTGTGTAGGCTGTACAGGCAAACTGAATGTGTGTGTAGTCTAAGCTGTGGACCCCATAAAGACACAACTCCACATCTACAGGGCTTATCTCAACACAACCAGATGGTTGTGGTTTGTCTGTTCTCTGAGGAAAGACCCGTTGTAACTGAGGAGGTTTTATGTGGAGGAAAGAGACACAAGACTAAAATGAATAGGTGAGGGAGTGAGAAGCATCACTTTTTACTTACACAGTTTTGGGATGCTCTGATCTGAGACTGATACCAGATATCTTGTCCGTACTGACTCAAATAGCTATTTCAGGGTATCTATTCAATTCAATTCTATGTTCATAGACCATATACTTTACATACTCAGATTGTAATTCCTGTTTAAGTTTTGACCAATTTGTTGCTGCATTTAAAAAGTTTAAACTTGAATTGTAATTTGGGGTTAGGGTTAACCCCCCCACTGTCCTGTGACACCCAAACACTGGGTCCTGGTGTCCTGGGACTCCTATGACTGTCCCGGGCCAGTCAGACACTGTCCTGTACACTGTCCTGTACACTGTCCTGTGACTCCCAGACACTGTCCTGTGACACCCAGGGACAGTGTCTGACTGTCCCGAGACACTCTTCAGGACAATTTTTAAAAACTAACATAAATATACCCAAAATGCACTGAATTGCAACCAATATAGCCATGATAAAAGATGAATCAACCACATGACTTAATATACTCAGCAATGCATGACGTCCAATTCATTGGACGCATGGTTAATCACAATTTACTACTTATTTGAAATAACATTTTCAAAACTAAAAGAATAATATTGTTCCTTAGATATTCCTCTAGGGTTCTCCTGGTATAGAAGGATTGGCAGGATATTCCAGCAGTGGTCAACAAGTGTGGCTGTCTGTTGGCCATCTTGGATTCAGAGGAGGTTCACTTGTAGTTACAACAACTGACCACTGAATAAACCTCAATGGAGGGGGGGCAGCAGAGAGCATTCTAACGGCTGACATGCAATTCCACCATAGAAACTATTGCATTTCGGAGAAAATGACTTTTAAACAGCTGTCCACCGCAGTGACCGCTCTGCGCCAGAGGGTTAATATTTGATATTTTAATATGATTGTGATGTAAAGTAATTGTCTTTACATAGAGAATTTTCTTCCCATCACTTTTCCAGTTGAGTGGTCGAGTGCTATTTCATTGAATAATTAACGCCACCTCATCTTCCGCCTGCGTGTGTCTGTCGTGTATCACATTAATTCAATTGCATTAATCTCTCTTGCATTTTGTGTCTCTCATATATTACCATACAGCGTGACCCTCTTATTAAGATGCAAATGAACCAGAGCACTGGGTCAACCTGCCTGATCATGTGCAGGTATGAGTATTTTCATATTTGCTGTCCTGATGCAGGCTGTTGTTAACTGCTTTACTGGCTTTAGGCTGTGTTGGGTATTAAACCTGTGACTTTATGTTACAGGTGAGTCTCTTTAACAATGTTCCTATATCTTCCTCCTCAGTACAGTTATACTATAACAAGACAGGGAGATGAGAAGGACCTGCACCCATTTCTAGCACCAAAAACAGCAACTAAAAACGAGAATGTGAAAAAGAAGGTAAAAGTAACATAGATGGGTGAGCTACCATATATAGAGTTTTACTCCTCGACGCAGCAGCCGCAGGTTCGACTCCGCCCTGCAGCCCTTTGCTGCATGTCATTCCCCCCTCTCTCTCCCTGTGTCATGTCTTCTGCCGTCCTATATGACTAAAGGCTTTAAATTCCCTAACAATTATCTTTAAAAAAAAAAGTATCATAGACTCCCAGTGGTGCAATGAACTAAGTACGTTCACTCGAGTACTGTACTGTAACATTTTGAGGTACTTTTACTTTACTTGAATATTTCCATTTACTTCAAGTCAATTCATTTCAATTCAATGTTATTTATAGTATCAAATCATAACTGAGTTATCTCAAGACACTTTACAGATAGAGTAGGTCTAGACCACATTCTATAATTTACAAAGACCCAACAATTCTAGTAATTCCCCCCAAGAGCAAGCATTTAGTGGGACAGTGGTGAGGAAGAACTGGAAACCTGGGACAGACCCAGGCTCTTGGTGGCTGGGTGTCTGCCGGTGCCGGTTGGGACACAGAGACACACACTTCTACTCCACTACATTTTCTCCAATAACTCTTTCTCCCTGCATTCATTTAAGCTAAGAGATTCGTTATAAAAAGTTTAGATGGTTGCTGTTGAGTATTGTTTTCTTGGTAACACTTTATAATAAGGGTACAAATCACATAGCCTACTTAATGCATGATTTAATGAATGATTTAATGAATTCCTAATGTTCACCATTAACAAAGGATCAAGACACTATGACTTCATGTTGGAAGCTGGATTTGAACCCAGATCCTTCCATGTCCCCCCCCCCCTTTTTCTTCCCCTTTCTCCCCCGTCTTCCCCAGCTTCTGTGAAGTATCTGGTGGCTTTGACCAGCAGCACGTCGGCATCTTTGTTCACTTTGAGGAATGTTTCCATTATTTCTCTTATTCATCTTCAGAAATCCCTCTGTGTGTGTGTGTGTGTGTGTGTGTGTGTGTGTGTGTGTGTGTGTGTGTGTGTGTGTGTGTGTGTGTGTGTATGAGTTGCAGTCTTCTACCTCATTTTGTATGTGTGTCCGTGTTTGTGTCCTTGGGTGTGCGTGTGTTTTTGTGTGTGTGTAGATGTGTGTCTGTATGTGTTGCTATGTTGCAGCCCTTGTGTGTTTGTATGCATGGTTGTACATCCATGTTTGTTCATATATCTGCATACATTACTGTGCCACCCTGTGTGTGTGTGTGTGTGTGTGTGTGTGTGTGTGTGTGTGTGTTGATCTGTTACTGTGTCTGTGTGTGATTGCATGTCTGCATGTGTGTGCTTTTGTATGTGTGTGTGTGTGTGTGTGTGTGTGTGTGTGTGTGTGTGTGTGTGTGTGTGTGTGTGTTCGTCCCAGCCAGGAGTCAGCAGCAGACCTCGTCCTCGACGCCCACTCACACTCCCTCCAGCTGACTGGCACCATGGCAACCGAGAGATCCAGCCAGCCGAGCAGGCGAGGCAGCCAGGGCCCTGTGTGTGTGTGTGTGTGTGTGTGTGTGTGTGTGTGTGTGTGTGTGTCTGTGTGCGCTCTCGTGTCCATATCTATGTGTTAAGGTGTGTCTTAATGTTTTGTCTTTTCAGTTATGTTTGTGTATTTTGTGTGTCCACTGGGAGCATTTACATATGTGTATGTGCCTAAAACCTCTTGCATTCATTCCCAGCTATGTTATACATGTGTTAGCTCATGTTCATGTGAATAAAAGTGAGCACATATGCATTTGTGTGCGTGGTGAATGTGCATTTAGGCATGCAGGCGTGTGTGTGTCTGGAGGCATGTGTGTGTGTGTGTGTGTGTGTGTGTGTGTGTGTGTGTGTGTGTGTGTGTGTGTGTGTGTGTGTGTGTGGCTGGGGGTGTTGTTCGGCCGTTGCTGGGTCAGAATGAGGAGTTTTATTTTCAAGGATGCAGCAGGAAAGAGATCAGGGCAGAGAAAGGCTCTCCTCACCCTGAAACAATCTACACGCAGTATACCCACTAAGAAAGCTCCAGGATTTCCATATACCCACTTAAAAAGGCCCAATGACATGCTTCCCATTATATTTTTGATAGATTTTCAATTGTCATCTGGGTTCTTTTTCGTTGCATAGGCTAAATAAAGGTATTTCCACTGCAAATTGGTGCATTAAAGCATATCCAAATGCAGAAAATGAAGTTGCTGATGCTCAAAACTTCCCTAGGGGAGGACACCCACTATGATATGCCCAGTTGTGGCCCAGACACACAAAACATCACCCCATTTTCTTCAATTTCCGCAACAGGGCAGGTAAGGTGCTCTATGGTAAGGTGCTCTATGAGAGTGTGTGTCATGGTGATAGTGCAAATAAGTCCAATAGTGCAAGGAATGTAGACATAGTAATAGCCAGGCCCTTGTCGAAAAAAAAGACACTTGCCACACATAACGGGGTCTGAAGAGTAGTAGAACTGAAAATCTCCCCCCCTGCCGACTAACAGTGACTGTGACCTGGGTACAGACGACCGCGAGGTCGCCATCTTTTTAGCGGTTGTTGCATGAAAAGGTGGCTGTCAGTCGTGTGCAGAGCTCCACAAGAGCACGGGCTTTAATGGCCATCAACATAGCCAGCATCTAGCTACTCTGCTGCACTGTGGAGTCATGTCTGGCAATGCGAGACACTAACATTGACATTGTGGGACATTGGGTCCAGCGTTCTCAACCTGGAACTTGGAGTCTGGGAATGACCCACTGTATCACTGAGTTAGTGTTACCGGCAAGGTCATATAGTTACGATGAATGTTTTGCTCAGACAGAAAATCATTCATTTACAATAAGAATTTACGTTACAGACGCATCGTTGCATTTCAAGTGTTGCATACGGTAACTTAGGATGTATTGGAAGTACTGAAAAAATGTTAATCATTTTAGACCAGATTGTCCCTTCTGGTTTTCCATCATACTTTGGCTGGAATCATTGTGAGACAGGTATTGAATTGATGATTCTATGTGGTACTAAAAGGTCTTAAAAAGTCTTAAATTGATATGAACCCTGTAGAAACCGTGCATTAAAAATGTGCCTACCTAAAGCTCACCAGTGTCACTGTGAATATTATCATTAATAGGGATTAGTAGAGGCCTAAAGGAGGTTACTGGTTTGAATCCCAAGACAAGGGGGATACATGGGATTGAAGAAGTTTGCCAAGCAAAGCACTGATCTCTGCAGCTGCTCCTGTGAAGCCACTTGATAGCTGACAGTCTTCAGCTTCATCCTGGTTTGGGACAGTTCCCCGACCTGTGAAGGGCCTCCACAAACTGACAATGGAGATTTCAACACGCAAAGGTTGTGTGTGTCAAACAGTAGGAAGAGAAAGAGGAAGAAAAAGGAGAAGAGAACAGTTTCACAGAGAAGGAAATCCAAGAGACCCAACCCAGAAACCTGCCCAGAGAGGTTAAAAACCAGATGGACAGAAAGCACAACTACGCAGCAAAATGCACGCTATGTATCACACAGACTCTACATGCTACAACCAAACCTGGAGAGACAACCTGCTATGTGAGCTCTCAGAGGAGGCGTATTCATAGTCAACTCACCTGCATTCATTGGAAACATGCAGTATTTCCCTTCATGGAGATCCAATCCTGTGGTTCCCAAAGAGGGTATCTGTCCGGGGAGCATTCATTTTAATGGGCTTTCTGGAATGAAACACATTCTGTCAGATTGGGGACCCTGAGATGAAATCTTATCAAATGGGGGTCCGTGGTCTAATTTCTGTCAGTTTAGGGGTCCTTCACGTGAAAAGGTTTGGGATCAACTGATCTAATCTATTGAAATACATTATAACATGAAAATGGAATTTATCGTGGAATATACTTAATGCTAGAGTTTCAATGTACTGTATTACTGAATATACAGTACAAAGTATGACTACCTGTCATATTGTCAAAAGCTATTATTCACGTACTGCATATTTTCTATAACTTCCTAAAATGTACATTCTTTAGAAAATGTGACTATAGCAACATGCACTGTAAAATAAAGTTGTCTTCAAAATAATTTTCTATAAATTGCAATATATATATATAAAATGTATTTGCACCATAAGGACCTCAGAAAGGATGCACACTGCATGCTGTTTATCTGCTAAGAGATTGATGGATGCTGTTACATGGGACATTTAGTTCCTCTGCTGTCTGTCCTTGAATTTATGAATTCCCTAAGTCCTGAATAAAAAAACAACCATTAACTTATTAAGTAGTTGTATTTAAGCCTTGTTCCTCTCAAACAGCAGTTGGTTTCCCACCAGCTGCCCTCAACGGGGAAACGTTGGCCTCCCGAACGATGGCACAGAGAGCAAAAAAGGGGGAGCAGGAGGAGAGGGTTTTGAAACACACTTTCACTTCCCATAGTGGAAGGTTATTTTCATCCTCTTGGTCGAGTTTCTCTCTGTTTTTCTCGCTCCATCTTATTCCTACGGGGAAAAGCAGGGGCTTTAGATAAGACGCACAGACACAGACGTAACAGCCCAGTTTGGACTCAACTCAACTTCAGTTGTCTTTAAAAAACATGCAGTACGGTTTGAGAAAGTATCTGTTGACGTTAATCCTGACGTGTGTGTATGTAGAATAAAATCCTTATTACAATCATAGCAAAAACATTTGAAGAGGAAATTCAATATCCATTACTAAAATGTACATTAATAATGTCAGGTCACAGACACAATCAAATCTTTGATATAGATTTGACTGTTTATAGAATGATTTTAGATGTATTTCTTACTTCTGAAAAATATAAATATTTGACTGAAAACAAGATGTTTTAATGACATAACACTACATTTACAGCATAGAATTAGATCATGCACAGTAATGGTTAGAGTAGTAGCTTGAAGATATTGATGAATGATCTGACTGGGTCTCTGCAGGTCGTGGCACAACATGTACTGTACTGTGTGATCAATCAGCAGGACATGGGTTGGGATGGGAAGAGCACAAGTATCCATTACCACATCGGACGCCATCTGCGAGGTGGTGCTGGACTACAAGGAGAAGAAACCTTGGTTTTTCTTCTCTGCCTTTTGTGGGTTGTGTTTGTGCTCCAAGTCGTCTCAGTTTTTAGTTTGGTTTTTTTGGGTAGTTGTAGGTAGTTCCTGTTAGGGTCCATCCTCAGTTTTTTCCAGGCCTTATCTTTGCAAGATGACGTGTATTGCTCTGTAGTGAAGGAAAGTGAGACCTTCCTCTGAAATTACAGCCCAGTCTCATGGCAGTTCGTGAAATGGTGACGTTATTGAATCTATTGATTTGTGTACTGAACACGTTAATGTCGTTATTTTCGTGTGGTGAGCACCAATTTTAAAGTAATGTATTTCAATGGGGAGTATATTTCGTGATCACAGAACGATTACGGTAGCAAGTAGTATTGATAAGGCGAAAATCCACGTAGGGAGGTTGGTCGGGGGGGTGGATGGGTCAAACAACACAGGACTTTCACCCAGGAGACCGGGGATTGTGTCCCATGTGTTGCAGTTCCTTTCCCCGTTATTCTCTTCCTAACCACAACCGTCCCGTTGTTGTGGCCAGCGTGTGGCATTTCATTTCCCCGTTGTTGCGTGTCACAGAGACCACGGATCGTGTCCCTGCGCCCGGGGATCGCGTCCCTCGTGTGGCGGTCCGTCCTGTTGTTGTGGCCGGTGTGTGGCGTTTCATTTCCCCGTTGTTGCGTCCCCCAGAGCAGCCCAGTGTCTTGGCAGTTCGTGAAATGGTCACGTTTGAAAATCGTGACCTGTACACGAATCAATAAATCAAAATAATGTGACCATTTCACAAATTTTCTGGTAAGAGATACTTGTACTTTTACCAAGTATTGCTTTCAGGTACTTTATACAAGACTGACTGGAAGTAAGTAAGCTAGTAGTCCTTATTTTGGCTTGCAAAATAAAAGTTGCTTGCTTGTGGACTTAGTGTAATTGTGTGTCTTTGGTGTATCAGAGTTAGGAACTAACAAACTAATGACCAAACCAACGGATGGAGGCAGCGGTGGAGCAACAACTCCCGTGTTCTGCGAGGTAACATGTTTTTGTCAAAGGAGAGGACAATGCGTCCCGGAATGTAAATTTCAAAGGAAAAAATACTGGCTTTAGCATTGTTATCAGAGAAAATAGTATTTAAACTTAGCATATTTCCTTAATATCTGATGACATACTGTGGTCATTTCTTGATTTACCGGTAATACAGTAAATTTATTACACGTTGGGCCTACAATATTCTTCTTCAGTCACCTCTTTTATTGCCATATGTGTATCTTGAGAAAGCCTTGATAAGATAATCAAAAGGCAGTTGTGGTTTGAGAACGGGTTGGATATGTATATCTATGAGTGTGACCACACGGCAACTTCTGTGCCTGAAAAGTCTGAAAAATACTCATACTCTGCTTCTGACTGGCTAGTAGTCCTTACCTAGCTACTGTCAGGGCACGCCCTCATACTCTGCTTCTGACTGGCTAGTAGTCCTTACCTAGGTACTGTCAGGACACGCCCTCATACTCTGCTTCTGACTGGCTAGTAGTCCTTACCTAGCTACTGTCAGGGCACGCCCTCATACTCTGCTTCTGACTGGCTAGTAGTCCTTACCTAGGTACTGTCAGGGCACGCCCTCATACTCTGCTTCTGACTGGCTAGTAGTCCTTACCTAGGTACTGTCAGGGCACGCCCTCATACTCTGCTTCTGACTGGCTAGTAGTCCTTACCTAGGTACTGTCAGGACACGCCCTCATACTCTGCTTCTGACTGGCTAGTAGTCCTTACCTAGGTACTGTCAGGGCACGCCCTCATACTCTGCTTCTGACTGGCTAGTAGTCCTTACCTAGGTACTGTCAGGACACGCCCTCATACTCTGCTTCTGACTGGCTAGTAGTCCTTACCTAGGTACTGTCAGGACACGCCCTCATACTCTGCTTCTGACTGGCTAGTAGTCCTTACCTAGGTACTGTCAGGACACGCCCTCATACTCTACTTCTGACTGGCTAGTAGTCCTTACCTAGGTACTGTCAGGACACGCCCTCATACTCTACTTCTGACTGGCTAGTAGTCCTTACCTAGGTACTGAGCATGTGTGACTCCCAACAAAGATGGAACAGAAGTGAGATGTCTCACTCTGTAGCTAAAACAGAGAGCTCAACACACAGGGTGAAAAGAGGAGCTGCAGCAATGTGCAGTACAACAAAAATATGGTGTTTTTTGAAAATTAAACCACATAAACCTATTCTTGTACAACCTCTAAATACAATTATGAACCTGGAAATGAGCATAATATGAGCACTTTAATATAGTGTATTTCTGGAAAGATAATAGACAACAAGTGGAATGAGGAGGTTTGATCCAAATAAACAGAACAGATAAATGAGAAAGGAACAAAGACAAAAAGGGATTTGGTCACCAACATTTAGACATAAAATGTTATAGCTGGTAAATTGAAAAAGCAAAGGTCTATGGTGCATAGGTGAAAACCTTGTTACCCTAATTCCTGAAGGTGGGCCTAGTATTTTTCCACCTTATGTCCCCATAACAATTCTTGGTAACGCTGAACACTGACTTTTAGTCTTTGGCACCAAACATCCTTTTCAGACAAATATTCAGACACACAAATAAAAAGTCTGGCTGTTGTCATACAGGACTTCTAAAAACCCATCTTTATAGGCTTTCTACTCCATCTCCTCCATCTCTGTCTTATGTTTTAGTTTGATCTGTCTCTCATTTAGCTGCAAAGATTAATCGATAAGTTGTCAACTATTAATCGTTTTGAGTCTTTTTTTTTTAAATTAAATAAATTCTAAGTTCTATGATTCCAGCTTGTGACATGTGAATATGTTCTTGTTTCTTTACTCCTCTGTGACAGTGAACTAAATATATTTGAGTGATATGTTCAGAGTAGGCCTATGTCTAGGCCACACTCAAAAATCAGCTATGAAAATAATCGTTAGTTGCAGTCCTAAGTGTGTTTCATATATAAAGTTGTACTTGTTCATCAGTTTCTTTAACTGTATTGTACCAGCTGCAGGTCACCTAATGAGCTAAATATCTATATATATATATATATATATATATATATATATATATATATATATAATGAGGTGGAACAATACGACTGATCAGATATTCTGGTGAAATGTGATTTTGAATTGCTGCGGGACACTAAACAATCATCTGAACTTCTTTAACGTTCGAGTGTTTTTGTTGATGAAAGATTAGTGCACATATTGAGGTGTATTCTCACTTCAGTCTGTTACACCCCCTTTTGGCACCTACGGGACTGTTTGTTTGAGTGCGAAGCGCGTGTTCGTCCTTTTTGGACACTTCCTGCTTTTTTGAGCTCGAGCAGCGTGCATGTCCCGTTGACTCGGCCCCCGGGGGTTTGCAGGCTGGGCTGGTGCTGTGTCGCAGCAGTGGAGCTATTTGTACATGTGTTAAGGACTACAGTTGCTCTGTTGATGTTGGTGAGGAGATACCGTAGCCTATATGGTGTTACTGCCAGTGCTGTACCGTATTTGAGGAAGGAGGAAATGAGGGGTATTGGGCTTTAAGGGTGCAAGAGAGAGGAAAGACCAAACCGGATTCAAACAGGTGTCCGGCTGTCTCCCATCAGCCCGAGACCGGAGGAGGAAGAGACAGAGCGAGAGAGAGAAGAGGGGCAAAGGGACGGGGGATATTGTGAATCTATCCAAGAAATAGCGCTGCCGATGGGCAAATCAATCCGCTAATTTGAGGACGTGTCGTTTCTTTCAGTAAACCGTGCCCTTTTTCGGTTCAACGGTGATGGAGACCCGACATCAGAAACACGGCTTTTCGGTTTTTATTTTTTTATTTGTATTTATTTAGGCAATAGGCCTATCTTGTTTTGAAAAAGAGATAATTAGCCGTTCATCTCTTTTCTTTCTCTCTCTCTCTCAAGAGGAGGAGGTAGAAGAGAGAAGGCGGTGACTGACGTCCCTCACGGGACAGGCCGTCCGACCCACGCTTCTAACAGGTGTGTCTGAAGAGGGCATATATCGCTCCAATTTGCACCGCCCGTCCAGTCCGTCCGTGCCCCCTCCCTCCCTGTGTCATTGTTCCCGGCAAAATTACATCCTAACAGGGGCTGGTTAGGAGTTAATTCGTCTTCGTTTAGGTATCCCCAGTGAGCGCTCATTCTTTATTTTTCTTTCGGTCTCTTCGCAAATGTCCATTGGTGCGTAACAGCAGAGAGGAGGAGGTGGATATATCCAAACGGCTAATATTGAGACGTTAATTTAAAAAAAGAAACAACGTACGGGACTTTGGAGCGTTGTTCGTGTTTTTCTTGAGGAATGGAGACAATTTAAAACGACTGAACTGGTCGGTTAAGAGCAGAAGGGAAGATTTGGAGATTTTCCAGATTTTCCAGATTTTATTTGGTCTTGACTGAGTTCGCCCCCTGGTAAAGAAGGCAGAAAGCCG
This sequence comes from Sander vitreus, assembly GCF_031162955.1. Taxonomy (NCBI): domain Eukaryota; kingdom Metazoa; phylum Chordata; class Actinopteri; order Perciformes; family Percidae; genus Sander; species Sander vitreus. Next base: position 33,393,971 of record NC_135861.1, on the reverse strand, counting down.
CCGTTTGGTGCTGTCGTTTCGGCGACGTTCGCTAGCCAAACCGAACCCGATTCTGAGCTATTTTAGCGGACAAAGTGGGTCTTTAAGGGACACTTGTCTTGTTAAAACAAAGTCCACCTCGTTTGTATCATGACAACGAGAAAAGGCAGCAGTGTGGCGGACACGGTGACTACCTCCACCACCAACCACCAGCACCAGAACCAGCCGAGGAGCCGAAGTCCCAGCAGCGGGGTCCCGGCGTCCGAGGAGACGGGCGGAGGGGCGGAGATGTTCGGGGAATTTCAGGAGTGGTGCCTCCGGACGTACGGGGACTCCGGCAAGACCAAGACCGTGACCCGGCGTAAATACAACAAAATCCTCCAGACCCTGATCCAGGGGGACGAAGAGAACAGCAACGGGGTGTTCCTGCACGAGAAGAATAACAACCACATCAACGCCAAATTTAAATTCTGGGTCAAGTCCAAGGGCTTCCAGGTCGGGACGCTGCAGGACGGCAAGAACGGGTCATCGGACAGGCCGGTGCTGTACGTCCCCATCAAGGCGACGGTTAGTGCATCTTCCTCTTTCACTCTGGTAGTGTGTGTGTGTGTGTGTGTGTATGTGTGTGTGTATGTGTTTGTGTCCCGTTTTTATGATGCATGTCCTCCCCTTATTTGCCTACAGAAATCAGGTGTGTGTAGCCTACAACATAACTTTCCCTCTCTCAGTGCCACATAGCAAACACCTGTTCCAGTTGACTGACAATATACAGGAAAAACTTCTCACAAAAGTTATACTTGTGTTTGTTAATGATGGTTAAAGAAACGTATTTAGGGCTGTCCTCAACTAAAGAAATTCTTGTATTTAGTCGACTTGTAAAACTAAGTTTCTCTATAAAGAATCATGCAAAAGCACTTAATTCTTTACCATAGATGTGCTCATACGTTTCTTGGAAATAACACTGAGCATGAAAAAGCATACGTGATGTTATTGACTAAATGAATCCAGCCGACTAAGACCAAAACAACTGACTAAAAGACTAAAAGGGGGGCAGCCCTACTTTTCATTCATTATCGGTTCATTTATTTATTTATTTAGCAATAAAAAGAAACAGTTCACCAGAGCCAAAAGTCATCACTTTGTGTGACTGCTGTACAAACGCACACTGTTATTTATGATGAGATGAAACCAAGAAAAGGAAACGGATATTGGCATTTAACAGGCTGCAACCAGTAACTATATAAATATCTACAAATGACTAAAAATGTAGCTTCTGTTATGACCTTTATGAAAATGAAAACAACAGTTAAAAATCCCCCGGGAATCAGAAGAAACTTGCAGTTTTTGTCTGTAGTTCAGTTTGGTATGGAATTGATTAATTTAAGGCTGCAACTAACAATTCATTTCAATGTCGATTTTCATTAATTGTTTGAATTGTTGAAAGTTTTTTAGTCTCTAAAATGTCAGAAAATGGTGAAAAATGTGGATCAGTGTTTCTCAAAAAGCCCAGGATGATGTCCTCAAATGTCTTATTCTGTCCTCAACTCAAAAGATATTCAGTTTCCTGTCCCAGAGGAGAGCATAATCTAGAACATATTCATATTTAACATGCTGGAATCAGAGACATTTTACTTTTTTTTCATAAACAATTACTCAAACCGATTAATGGATTATCAAAATAGTTGGTGATTAATTTAATAGTTGACAACTTATCGGTTTGTCTTTGCAGCTAGATGAATTTTCTGTCAACTGGTCAGAATACGGCTTTTTCTTTGGATTGAACTATGTCAAAATTACACCGACCGGCCACTAAATTAATAACAAATTAACAACTTAAAGGGATATTTCACCGTTGGAAAGACGAATATCTTTAAATTGGGTCACTTATGTAGTAGAAATGTGAAAAAAATTGGTGCCTTCTAGGCCGAGATAAGCCAGAAAATGTGTTTTTTTCATATGAATGAAAGACACCAAATCCCAGAATGCACTTGCTTCGCTGCTTTAGACTCCACTCCCAAGCCACGCCTACCATTACAGACAGACAATGAGGCAGCATTCAACTCAAATGTGTTTTATTGTCATGTCAACCTCATACACGAAACAACGTTTCACCGTGACTCTAGTGGTGTTACACATTTAAAATATATAAAAACGACATACGAAACAGGCTACATTTAGCTAGTGCACACATTATATGCTCCGTAAAGTTCAGCTAACGCATACTAGCGTTAGCGCTTGGTAGAGTGTAAACATGATTCTAAACACAGTCGTACATTTGCGTGGGATGTAGAATGGTCGACATTTAACAGTCACAAACTCCACCAGCAGTTAGCAGTTAGTTGGATACAAGCAGCTCATTTCTGCACCAGGCAGTCCGTGTTAATCCTAACCCACCTCCACTCTTACCCTGCCGTCAGAGAAGCAGGCTGGATAGTCCAGTTTCCACAACTACAAAAACACAGCAGTCTCTGTTGGGGCGTTGGGAGTTTGGTTGAAGTTGGATGTAGTCCAGTTTGTTGTCTAATGAGCGGACAACAAACACCAGTTTGCCACCCGCAAACTCGTTCAACGTCCCCCGCTGATGATGTCCCTTTACCGGCCAGAGGCATCGACCACCACCGCTGGTCTCCATAGCCAGGGGGCGAGGCTGTGTGGAGTATTCCGTCTGTAATAAAGTGTCCTGCATATTCTCCCATCTGTACCAATGTCTCCCGGTGGTACACGTGTGCGGTAGTTTGAATGCACATAATTGTTGTTCTAAAATTTCCTTCGGGATGAATAAATCTGTCTATCTAAAGTTTTGATGCTGAGAAGCCACTAAGCTACGCAAGGATTCAAGATGGCTGACACTCGTTTTGGTTTGTGAAATTTCGGAGAATGCCGGCAGTCCAACCCCCTATGGGCGGGTTGACAACATGTGGAAGTAGGTCCTACTACTGGCTGTAGTCCATAGCCTCTGGGCAAAAAAGCCTCTTATGACGCAAAATGACGATTTTTGCATCATAAGAGGCTTTTTTCCAGACCCACAATACAGAGATCTCCCCTCACGGGGGGACATGAGGGAGGGAAGCACGGTCATTCAAAAATACTACCGGGTTTCTACTGATACAAAGCTCAATGCTAAATCGGTGAAGTATCCCTTTAATGTTTCATTCACACACTCTTGAAACAGCATAGGAAAGCACAGTGCTCTCGCCAGATGACTGACAAGAAGGGCTGGGCGATAGGGAGATACAGTCAGTCAGTCAGTCAGTCAGGTAATGACCTTTGACCCAGAGTTTACATCTTCCACCCAATTTGAACTGTCAAAACTCATTCTTCCTTTATCTCAAACCTTCATCATTTCATTGAGTGTGAAGTCCTGCACTTTTTCAAATCTAGATCTATGACAACACAGAGTATAGTCACACATTTGTCTGGATAGAATTTAGAAGTACACCTCCCTCTCTTCCTCATGGTATATTTTGTACTATAAATGTTTCTTGTATTATTCTTAGTACTCCAGCATTCTGCCTACGTTATCTTCTGCTCATACAATATTTTAATAATTTAATACATCTGCTTATTAGTAGTTTAGGTCCAGCTGCTGACTTGATCTAACTTGAGGAAAGGTGTGACGTTTAGATTGGTTTGTGGAGCTCCAGGGGTCAGAACATCTTAGATTTCGTCTTTGTGCTTTTACACACTGCAAAGGGCCCACCATCCAGAACCTTCAAGTCGTGATTTATTCATAAACTTTGTTTGAAAAGCATTCACTGACGACAAACAATGAAACTGGATGTCCTAAATAAGCTCATTTTAACCCACAGATGTGAGGTGTGATGATAAGTCTGGCTCGTATAAGTCTAGGTTGTAACTCTACAGCTATTAAATAATGATGCATATTGTATATGTGCTTATGTGGAACAGTATAAGAAGTTAATGTTGGCTTGATCTCTATTATGTAGCATCAGTTACCGGGTCAAATGACCCTGGTCCGACCCATGTTATTGGTGTGAAAGTGGTATTAGTTATTCAAGTAGCAGAGCAAGCAGTGTGCAACATTTCACTGTTTATTATTCATGTCTTATTTGTAAAGGTTGCATCCATAAAAAATCCACCGTGAAAAACACTGACTCATAATTCTTACCAAATGGTTGTTTGTTGGAAAGTAAAGCACATTATGGTTTATTTCTAGAATGTATTCGTTGCCTAATTGTTCATGTTATTGATCTAGCAAGAATGGCAAATATTTACTGGTTCCAGCTTCTGAAATGTGAGGATTTACCTGTCTTTGTTGTCAATTCGTGATCAATTTGTTAGCATATTGGGACATTTTATATATTGAAAGATTAATGAATAATGACAATTTTTAGTTGCAGCCTAAGATTTGGGTGTCACGACTAAAGAGAGACTTCACAGTCCTTGGTTGTTCAAAATAAACTATTCCTTCTCCTCTTCTGCACAAATTGCAGCATCGGTGATCAATACTAATTGTTGATTGTCATGCATCCATTGATGTCCAGCTACAGGTACAGTGGTGGTGGTGACACAGCTGTAATCCCAGTATATATGTGTTGTCCTCTGTATTCATTCAGTTGATCAGTATGTGTGACTGAGTTGTGTCAGTGTTTTGTCTTGTCAGCGGTCTGTTCCAACATCATGGCTTTGTGTTTCCAAGCAGAATCATCTATATTTTCCAGATATAAGCTGGTAAAATGTGTGTACAAGTTATGCATAAGATATTGCAGGGAGGGATTCAACCTCTGTATGCTTTTTCTCCTCTGTGCTTATGTGAGTGGCTGGGAGCAGTCATGGACTACATGTTATTGGTATGTTTTAAACCAGAGAGCACTTGTTGAATGCAGAGTGCAGTGTGAGTGGGATTGCACAAAGATATGAATGAAAGCTATATATTTAGAAATGATTGAGTCCAGTCTGTCATTTCAAATGGCTTGTGAATGCAGTTTAATCGCTGCAAAGCTTTGATTCTTGTTTGTATCTGACTCCGATCGGTTGTTCAAATGGCTGAACAGACCGGTCGATGTAACGCCGTGGAGAAGGGTTTGAGGTGCTGGTTAGCATGGTTACCGCTTGGCTAATTTCACTATGTCCCATCTCATTTCTTATTTAGATTAACATCAGGAGTATTGCAGTCAGGACTGGGAATCCTCTTGCAGAGTTTATCTTGTGTAAATCCCTCAGCAGGTCTGTTGAGTCTGTTTAGTATCTGAGGATCGGGCTGTTTAGACTGCAGAGAGAGAGAAACAAATGTCTCTTCTGTTTTCTCCTGAACTGGAACGGAGTGTTTTATTTTGAAACGTAACTGGGTCAATGTTAGAAAAGTGAGGACAGTTCTCCAGTGTGGGCGTTTCAGCCAGTCCTCCCTTAGTTAAGTATTACCAGAGGGCTATTTCACAAAACCTACATAGCGGATTAAACCTGGGGGCCTGTTGCACAAAAGTAGAATGAAGAAATCCAGGATAACTGAAAAAGCGCAGCTTGACTTAGTGTGGTCCGCTCATCGCGGCTTAATCGGTTACACGTTTGCCGAGCCAGGATGAGAAGGTGAAGCTGTGTCAGCCAGGTGTAGATAGCTGGGATAAGTGCACGTCCACGACTTTCTTAAATAGACCACGGTACCTACTTTGCCTTAAAAGTGAGCAGAGGGAATTCATGTTCCTCGGGAAATTTACCCTAAGGACTCGGCTTAATTCCAAACCCTTATTCACAATGAGAGAATATGTTTTACAACCATATGCACAAATCTCTATAAGCTATGTTTAATTCTAAATATCTTTCTCCAATTAATGTTCATACAGAACAAACATGACTGGACAAAAACTAGAAAAAGAAGTAAGTGACTTCAAAACACACTGTAAGCATATCTGTAAAACAATATAGCCTATTATTATTATTATTATTATTATTATTATTATTATTCAGGCTTTTTTTCTCACTCCCAGATGCGTGACGGCACCAAAATAAAAAGATTAAGAGGCTTTGTGGTATTCCAACACATTCCCACCCCCATCTGGTAAAATACGGACGTTTGGTCAGGGTCCATTGTCGTCGTTATTGACGCTAAAAGTCTCCTTTTCATTGGACCAGTTACGTTATAGTGTAGGCTATACTGTAGCCTACATTCATGAAACAACAGGGAGAGGACGCCTCATTTTCTTTTCACCTTATATTTTGCTGGGGGAAATAATGGCATGTTTACAATGAGCACTGAATGTATCACTTCATTATCTACATAGTTTCTAGATTTCAGAGTCCAATTTCTTCAATGTCTTTCTTTTCTATGTCCATATAGGCTACACGAGGAAGCAAAGCATACAATACAGTATGTGTCCGCTGTAATAAAACAGCCAGAAAAGTGCGGCAGACATAGAGGACCGACTGAATGATAGTCTAAAAATATAAATTTACCAAACACTGCTCTTAAGTGAAAGCATTCAAGGAGTTACTTGGCATTTGCACAAACGGACAATTGTTCAAAAATTTGATACCTCAGTTTCGATGCCGGTTCCTTAACGATACTTTTACGATACCATATGTTTTAAAATCCATACTCAGGGTTGGTATCAATCCAAACTTTAAAAATTAACAAAAAAAGGGAAATCTTTTTGCCACAACATGAACATATTATAAATAATAAATAAATTACACAATTACATTGTGTTCAGGCTAATATTGAACTAACTAAAATGCAAAGGAATGTAAAGAACAAAGACTTTATAGTGCAAACTGCATAATGACACAACCCTTTAACACTAAACCTGGTGACTGCCCTGTTGTCAACATTGAACTAATGGAGAACTAACTTAAGAGTAAAGGAATGGAATGGCCTTGTTGCTGAAAGGTGCTGTAGAAATAAAGCCCCTTGCCTTACAACCTCAGCCTGTCAGTCAGTCACCAGGGCATAGAAACCACTGTTGTGCCTGCTTGTCTCAGAGGAAGTGTCACCGCGAACGCTTTCGCCTCCCATTAATATCATATCGCAGCAAGCTGTGTGTGTGTGTGTGTGTGTGTGTGTGTGTGTGTGTTGGAGCTCCGCTCTCTGTCAATATGCAGAGAGGACAGATAAGCTTGCGCTTACACGCTCAGGCGCTTTTGGAACCAAAATTTGGCACCGAGAGATAAAGAAATAATTTTTTTTGAAGACGTTGTTAAGGCGGCAGGCTGGTGTCGCTAAGACGGCTGCCGTAACTGCAAAGTGCTGCGGGAAACCCTGGTAACTATGTAGCAAGCTGATATCCAAACAAAAATAATACACTTAAACATAAATATATCAGAGATTCTATCTGCGTACCACTTTTTTTCAGAACTGTCAGCATGTTGTTTAAAGAAAAGGAATTTCCCTCGTGCAGATGGAACCTGTAGTCTGGTCTTTATCTCATCTCCTACCTGTTGAGCGAGGTGAGGAATACACTCCTGGATGTGTTGAACTACACTGCATCTTAATGCTGTGTTTATGGCTCAAAGCAGCATCCTGCTTTCTTTCTGTCTGAGTCGTGTTGAGAGGGGTGTGACCTGACAGCAGCAACAGCTGATCAGTCAGCAACTGTGTTTATACACTGGAACACAAATAGTGTGTGTGTGTGTGTGTGTGTGTGTGTGTGAGAGAAAGAGATGATATTCCTCCGCTGATCTCTGAGGTATGAAACAATGAACGGATGGAAGAAATGAAGACAAAAAATGTTGAGCATATAACCCTCTCCTGGGGGCTTAGTTAATGATTTAAAGTGACAAAAGAACTGGCGCTAATTCCTTTGCCTTTGTTTGCATTCATTACTCGTCTGTGTAAGACACAAGCTCTTAATCCATTTGTGCTAAATACTGTGCAGCGCTTTAACTCACCTTCTAGTATCAGCTCAGCTTGCCTGGAACCTTGACCGAGGTGGTACCTAAAAAGTACCAGGTACTATTTACAACTTTTGGCAAATGGTAAACCCAGAAAAGTCGAGTTGACCTGTATCATGCAGTGGAAAGTGGCAAAAGCTGCAGCTAACGTTCTGGTGGTTAACTTCTTCTGTATCGAGATAAAAACGAGAGGAGAAAGTAGCATTGTGATTTCATTTTTATTTTGTGGAAGCAGTTGGACACACTGCTAATGCTTGCTTCGGCCGGTTTAAAATGTGCTTCTATCAGTTATCAGGACCTTCTTTCAACCATATGGGCGAAGCCGGTCACCCTCCAACAATCCCCAGGATTTGCCTGTTGGTCTAAATAATTGGGTATTGTCAGGTTGTCTTGGCGTTTCCCTTTCAGTGTACTTTCATTTCACTTTCAAATGGGAAAAGGTAGATTTTATTGTAACTGTTGGCCGGACAAAACAAGTGTCAAGTTCCTTGATTTTATTTTAATTGATTAATCAAGAAAGTAGTTGGCAGATTGCCTGGGTCCAGATTTCTGAATCTACCCACTCCACCGAGTTGACAACCATGTTTGGGAAAAAAAACTATTTGACATGTACTTACAGACATGTTCCATTTGCTAACATGGAGGGGTGGGGTTTATGACCTATACTGCAGCCAGCCACCAGGGGGTGATCCAGATGTTTTGGCTTCACTCATATGCATCAACTCCTGGTTTCAGTTAATATAAGCGGCCATGTTTGGAGGTGGGATGCCATCGAGGGTTCTCTTAGAGCTGGGCGATACGGAGAAAATCAGATATAAAGATACTTTTGACCAAAACATTGATGTCGATATTGCGGTGGTGTTGACAGTTGGTGCTTTCACAAAATACACTTTACTTGTAACGCAGCCTTTAAACCAAGAGAAGACAACACTTATGTCATATTACGATATTACAATATTCAAAATTTTAAGACGATATCTAGCCTCATATATCGATATCGATATATCGATATATTGCCCAGCCCTAGTTCCTGTCCTTGTCAGTGCTCTAGTAAATCCTACTGTTGGGGCACCATAGTCTATACCGACGACATTCCACTTCCAGGATTGTTCAGGATGTCCGTCCCCTTCCTCTGTCTCTGTGTTGGCGTTCTAACCTCTGGTGGATTTGTGAGGACTATGGTTAACTGCTCCTCAGATCTCTGCAGGGTAAATCCAGACAGCTAGCTAGACTATCTGTCCAATCTGAGGTTTCTGTTGCACGACTAAAACTACTTTTGAACGTCCACATGTTCCACCAAAACAAGTTCCTTCCTGAGAGTTTTGCAGCGGCACCGTGGCTCCGTCCGGAGCTTAGAGTTCAGCAGTAACAAGGACTACAGTGCAGAGTGAACTGGCTACTGAAAAGCAATGAAAATACTAGTTTCTGATCGGCTTGTCTGTTTAAATCTTCTAATGAGATTTCTCAAACCCTTTCCGTCAACAGTTTAATTAGAGTTCCAAATCAGAGCACAAGGTGTATTAAACTGCTGCTGACCATAGCAACGGCACTGTCTGTTAAACTGACAACAAACACACCTTTAATGACTTGACTATTTGAACACAGCTTGTCTACTTCCCTTCAATTACTCACCTTGAAACGAAACATGGTAACATACTGTTTATGGCTTTATGGAGTCCATCTCAGGGAACGTGATTCTAGTGATTCTTTGTGTTCAGCTGTAAAGGTGCTGTTGTGTTTTATATCCAGCCAGATAATTGTGCTACATATCATCATCATCATCATCATCATCATCATCATCATCATCATCATCATCATCATCATCCTCTCCAGTGCAGTGATGTCCTTTTCTCACTACCGGAGAGCTTAAGCTGTTGTTAAATGTTGTTAAATACCGGCTCCTGGTGGAAAAACTATCCTTCAATTAATTCAAGAGGGCACTTTTAAATTAGCTTAATTAGTAGTGAAACCCCCCATTTTGCTGGCGGGTTAATGTTATTAATGTAAAATAATGTAATGCATCAGACCCATGTATGTGTGTGTACACGTCAAATACATTTTTCCCAAAGATTGTTTTTGTCATTTTAGGTAGTTCTGATCACACTGATGTTTATTCAAGTGTTTACTTTTCTAATAAGTTTGACTTTTATTAGTTATTTGATGCTATTAAAACGGTTGGCTTTCTGGATTAATATTACTGTTGCATTAATGTGTATGTTGCATTTTGCTGCTGTAGATGTTTAAGCTTAAGTCCTTTTATATACTGTTGGGTAGATTTTTTGGGGCTTTTAAAAAAGAATGTGTTTTTGGATAGTACAGATAGATAGGAAAGTGGGGAGAGAGAGTAGGGATGACATGCAGCAAAGGGTCATGAGTCTGATTCCAACCCAGGTCGCTGCTAAGAACTCAGTCTACATGGGGCGCACGCTTTACCGGGTGAGCTAGAGGTCGCCCCTACTGTTGGATAGGTCAGTCTACAGCATGTCATCATATTCTATAAGATCATCATATGATTGTAGTACCACTGTCCTGGGAGAACCACCTACTCTATCTTTAAAAAGTCAACTTCTTAAAAATAAACGGACCTGCTTTTAGCTTTGTGACGATGTATTTTCCAGCTGATCCAAGAGGCTTTTTAAAGACTTTATTTAGCTTAGAAAGTAGGAACATTTTCTCAACACTTCATCCTTCAGTTTATCACTAACATTCGATGATTGAAGGAATGATCGGCGATTGGTTTTTCCTACGCATATCTTTAAGTGATCCTAACTAACTCTAATTTCAGATATCCAAAATGAAACATACATTCCACATATCTATATTGTAATTTTGACTATCCAAAATATATTCCGACTGGTAAAAATAGCATTACAGATATGTACAACTGCAATTTTACTAGGAAAAATAAAATTGTGGATATCTATAATATCCCATGCAGAATGTAATTTTTATATATTTGAAATAGTAACTGACGCAGTGTTTGAGGTTAAGCAAAAAGATAATAATGAATGCTAAAATGTCTCTCTTTAGTTTTGACCAGTATCAATTATATTGCAGATATCTTGAATGTTCATTGTGGATAGGAAGAATGACGTTGTGGATATCTGAAATTGAAAGCCCCATACACATGAAAGGGAAACCTGATGCCATTTGTACTAGTAAGAATGTTATTGTGGATATCTGAATAGTTCTCTTTGACTAGGAAGAGTTGAATTATGGATATCTGCAATAAATACCCAGTCTAGCTGTTAAATGTTAAAATGGCTTGCCATAGGCTGCTGCCAGGAGACGGGAGCTACGTTAGTTCAGCCTGCACCGATTGACAATACTGGGGGCTAAGATGCAGCAGCTAACGTTAACGATCGAGTTACCTTGGAGCGGAGCTTCACCTCCAACACTACAAGACGTAGTAACTAGTACTGCAAGCAGTTAACGGGGTCCTGGAGCAAGTCTCTCCCGACGGACCGCGGAGGCGATGTGAGTCGTTTATATAGCGCCTTTCACGAAACCCAAGGACGCTTTACAAGAACGGGACAAAAAGAAAATACTAGGCTAACACAAACATGGACTGAAAAGAAATAATAACCGGGCGCTAAATGGAAGGGGGACGTCATTTCATGTAGGCTACTGACCTACAACCACATCTTGCATTAAGTTATTTTATGAATGAAATAGACATACCTGAGGGCCAATTCGGGGTCAGTTTTGAATCATTTACAATCCCGTAATTGTCTCCATCTATTGAAAGCCCAACTGACGTCTGTCATTCTCCCTTGTAGCTTTTAGGTGTTCTTTATTTAATGTCCTTCTTTTATGTGATGTTCCTGCCCCAGTATCAGCCATAACTACAACAGATAACTTCTAAAATAACATTAAAATACAATTAGGCCTATATAAAGAAATCTCCTGCTACTAAACCAAGAAGCTCATTGCGAAGCATGATCAAACTAATGTGCAACATAGTAGAATGGAGGAGTTCAATTGCATGTTAATGAAATAGTCCATTTGGAATAAGGTCAGTCATTACATTTTCTTAGTGTTCCTAAACTACATGTCCCATGAGCCCTTCTGCTTTGTAAAAGGATGTTACTACTGGTTGCACAGTTTTCATGTGTGGTGTGAAGACATTTTCAAATCTGATACAATGTAAACTGCAGCATATGGGCAACTTTGTAGTGATGGTCCCAGCTGTCATGGTAATTCTAGTAATGTCCCAAGTTTTAAAAGTTTTCTACAGACTGTCATCATGACATTGCGCTAACACATAAATCTCTTCTGGGTAGAAAAATGGCTATATTGCGGAGATATGTAAAAATCTGTGAATTTTACTTTTTCTGTCTGTTGTCATTTTCAGCCATAACTGTAACGTATAAAGATATATAGTCAAACACGGTGGTCCGACCTATCAGACTTCTCTGTTGTGCTTAGTTTCTGTCCTGTGTTGCTTCGCTAGCGTCTTTGATAAACCAGATCTCACATTTGAACAGCAACATCTCACCTTCGCTCAGACTGACTGCTAGTTTGGGTGGTGTCATTTTCCTTAGTCTGTGGCCCAACAAATAAAAAAGGTCTCCAACCTAACATTGGACATATAAACATGCATTTTAAATGAATAAGATGAGAGTAGATCCTGATGTTCCTTGGCCTAGTTTGCAGGGACGCAGGAGTTTTCTACCCAGAAGTTATTGTCCACAAACATTGTGACTGGGTCTATATGATCCAGTGAAAAGTGAAGGCATCAGTGTCTCTGGTGCAAACAGTCTGAAGCTCTAGCTAATGAAGGAAGCACTGTGTGGTTTGTTGGGACTAATAATAGTTGCTATCTATACAGTGGTGTCAAGGACATGTGATGGCTGCTTCCCCTTTCCTTCACTGGCTTCAACCAGAGCCGTATACAGACGAGGGTTGGCCAGTTTGAAGAGTTGTATGCTCCAGGGACCATCGGTGTTTGATGAAGGTTGGGTATCGTTTGTATTTTTTCCGATACCGGTGATAAACGATACTTTTAAAACGGTGCTGGTGCCTGAACCAATTTATTAAAAATAAAGAGCACAAAACAAGTCTGTGAAAGAAGAAGAATTTATTTAAAATGTAATAGCAATGACTTTTGACAATCATTTATTTCAACAGTAAAAAACCGAGACCCGGTTCTATTAAGGACCCAGTTCCAAATTTCTCAAAACCCCAAAATCAATAAGGTCCGAGCTTATCGATACTTCTATCGAGACTAGTAGTGGATCATACAACGTTATGTAAAATAGATACGTGTGCGAACCGCAGAAATGATTTGAGAGGTTTAGAGACTAGCCCCCCCAACGCAAATCATTCAAAACGTAGTCGGACTGCCAACCGAGAGCACCACTCTGTGGGCTAGCTCAATCAGCTCGTTAACCCTATGAGCCCAAAAAACGGCATCTTTGATTCACCATAACGAGTAGAAACATACTGTGTTGTGCAGGTCAAAGCTAATACTCGCGCTCTTCTGCTGACGCCTTTGCGTTTTGCAGTAAATCCAAACTCTTACATCCAAGATTGATTAAACTTTATGTTTCGGTACCCAACCCTGTACATGACTGTGTTTTCTGTGTGTGTGTCCATCAGTGCAGCTCTTCTGGTGAGAAAACACTGCTTAACCTTTGACCTACTATCCTCTGTGTTGACTCTCCAATGTGTGGTAAACTTTGGTTTAAAAACAAGAGGACAAATCCACCTAGCTTGGTTCCAGACCTTTGAATCGCGCCACACGTCTCTGAGTTGTTTAAATAGGTCTGATGTGCTTATTGACAGCTGTTTTCAATCAGGTTTTTTTTTTTACACAGTTATGAATATGGTTTTAATTTTCCTGTATCAGAGCCACTAAAATGCTAGTCCGGTTTACTGTACAGTGTGGGTATAAGCCTGCCATCCGACGCATTACAGACATCCGCTATCTATTGTGCAAGGGCACCGTCGCTGCATCCCGAGAGTAGATCCTGATGTTCCTTGCATCATTTTTGACAACTCTAATCCTGACTGTTGATGATTCATGTAGAAAATGTGTGGTAATTATTGAGCAGCATTGTCCTTGAATTGCCTGGTAGCTAGTCTTAGTATTCTAGTACAGTAAAATGTAAGTCACGATTCTTCTACTGCTGTAGAAAACTGGCTGAACCATCAGTTGTCCTAGTTGGAACGTATGACCCAGGGTAACCGCAGGTACTGCTACATGGAACTGAAACTAACCTCATGATCATTTTCACAGCATATATATGTAACAATACCCAAATGTAAACTGCGATGTCCCCAGATGAGGGCTGCCGTCTCGTTCAGGGAGAATCAGATACACAGAGCTGTCATGACTTGGAAATGACTCTGATAAACCAGGCTTGTCTGTGCTCTTATCAGCACTGTAGTGGGCTGGGAAATGGTATGTTTAGGTAAACAGATGGATGAATGCAACCTCTGTGTCTGTGTGTGTGTTCTCTGTCCTCTATTGGCAGCAACAGAGACAATTTGTCCCACGAGCCATGAGAGGAGGAGGAGGAGGAGGAGGAGGAGGGACTCTAGAAGAGTGCTGTCCTGTGCATCTGGGGGTCTGACAGTCTGTGTGTGTCTGTTGAAGGAGGGACAGCTTAATTGGGCTGGCCCCCTCTATCAGGCCTCAATGATCTCTGCTATCTGAAAGAGCCCCTTATTCTGTCATTATAAAAACCCTAAATTGACAGGAATTGGTAGGACTCTGGTGTGTGTGTGTGTGTGTGTGTGTGTGTGTGTGTGTGTGTGTGTGTGTGTGCGCCCTACCCTCTCTTTGACTCTACCCTATCATAAGCCAGTGTGTATGTGTGAGTAAGCAACTGTTCCTTTGTGCAGAGGTGATGTGAGGGCCAATCTTTGGGTGAAACAGCGGACACACTGCTGGAAAACAGTAGAGGCACAAAAATCAACTTTAAGGAACTGCCTTGTAATGTGCGTCAACCTTCCTGTGACCCGCTTTTGGGTATCTCAACCTAAATACACAAGCTGAATGGTTAGAATTAGATCATAAGATACTGTAACAGAAATCTAACTACAGGAGCTGAAAGCTGCAGTAGAGCTGCCTGTAACCGCAGGTTTGATTTCTAATTCAGCTTAGAACGGAATTCATTTATTGACAGAAAAGTAATTGATAACCTTTTTTGTTATGGTTAGGTTTTTCTTGGTAAAGTGTACTCACCCTGTCCTGGATTGGACAGATGTTCTATAGCCCCTTTTACCCTCTGTGAGCCGGATCAATCTAGTCTATATCCACGACGTTCCACTTCCGAGATTGCTCCGTTGTCGTCAGAAATTCCGCCTGACGTCCCTCTTTTCAGCCAGATGTCCGTCCCCTTCCTCTGTCTCTGTGTTGGCGTTCTAACCTCTGGAGGATGTGTGAGGACTATGGTTAACTGCTCCTCAGATCTCTGCAGGGTAAATCCAGACAGCTAGCTAGACTATCTGTCCAATCGGAGTTTTCTGTTGCACGACTAAAACTACTTTTGAACGTCCACATGTTCCACCAAAACAAGTTCTTCCTGAGACTATTTAGCAGAGGCACCGTGGCTCCATCCAGAGCTTAGCCCCGCCCAAGACGATTGTGATTGGTTTAAAGAAATGCCAATAAACCAGAGCACGTAGGGGTTTGAGAGAAGACTGGCTTGCTTGTTACCAGGTTGTCAAACAATAGGTGATATGAGAGAAAATCATTGAGTGCCTGTACATCATTGCATGCAAATACGGACATATCTAAAATGTGCCAGGTTGAACTTAATATGATTGCAGACCTTCTTGATATGTGATTTGAAACGTGAGATTGTTATCAATCAAAACCCTTGCATTTCAAATCTGAGACCACTTGTAGTCTCTCCCCCCCGCTACAATCACAGCTGGTTTCTGCACGACATTTAGATTTACTAAAACAGTGTCTACTAAAAAACATACATCCAGTTGTGTGATAGCTGGCATTCTGCTATCTGTGATAGCAGAATGCCAACATGCTCTCTAAGACCACTGCACGGCAGTACTGTGGCGTCTCTGTGTGAAAGAGTCTAATGACTGTTGTCCAACTTGAGATTTGCGACAATATATTTTTGTAGGCCTCTTAAAAGATGATTCTGTCCAGTCCATTTCCTCTAGTTTTTTTCTTGTTTGGCATTTATTTCCTCAGTGGCACCGAAACACACGAGCCGGCAGCCAGGATAATTAAAACCGTAGATAAACTCGTTAGCTTCGTGACAGTGAGTGGTCGTAGATGATGATTCCCTCTTTGTGTCAGCAGCAGGGGATTCTTGGAAAGCGACTGCTGTTGAGTTGTTTGCACTTTGGAGTGTGTGTGTAAGTGTGTGTGTGTGGGGGGGGTAAGGATGTCGGGTACACACACTCCCACACACTGACACACACACCTAGCCGTTGTCTTTGTTTGGTGGATCAGTGCAATTGTCAGATGTCTTGAAGCACAATGGAGGCGAACCCCCCTCTGTTTAAGAGTGAGTGGCTGCTCAGAAGGGGCAACGGAGTGAGTGTCTGGGTGTGTGTGTGTGTGTGTGTGTGTGTGTGTGTGTGTACACAGCGAAATTTCTTGCTGAGCAGCTGTATGGTTTTGACTGGTGGTGTAATTATGTTACTGTGTCCAGACAGAGAGAGAGAGAGAGAGTGTGTGTGTGTGTGTGTGTGTGTGTGTGTGTGTGTGCCTGTGTGATGATTTTGATTACTTTGCCAGGTGTTTATGTCCGTCTGTGGCCAGACATTGTCACAAAGATCTGGTCACAACTGTGCAAGATGCACTCACGAAACTTTACAGGTGTGTAGTTGAGATCATGATATTGATAGTTTTCTTTGTGGTGGTTATTTAATTATTACCATCTAGCGAGAGAGCAAGAGAAAATCAGTCAAAGTTTACTATGCATAGCCAATGCATATCTACAGTACATAAAAGAGTGTACAATAACGCACGTACCCTAAAGACAAGCTGATGTCTGATAATGAGCGGATGCTGTTTCTGATTTTCACTAGAGATGTTCCGATATCGATACCAGTATCGGTATCGCCTCCGATACTGCCTAAAATGCTGGTATCGGGAAGTACTGGAGTTTATGCACCGATCCGATACCACGTAATAAAGCCCTAAAGACAAAATACGTTAAAGTAGTTTATTTATGTTCTTTTTCCATTATAACTGACTGTCAAACTGGATAATAAAAGAACGTTCTGTGGCATTCATGTTTCACAAAGAGTTTAACCTGAGCCAGACTGACAACAGAGATAGAAATAATATCACATCTATACAGAGATAGTAGTATACAGCTGTTATACATCATATCATCCATACAGGGATAGTAGTATACAGCTGTTATACATCATATCATCCATACAGGGATAGTAGTATACAGCTGTTATACATCATATCATCTATACAGAGATAGTAGTATACAGCTGTTATACATCATATCATCCATACAGAGATAGTAGTATACAGCTGTTATACATCATATCATCTATACAGAGATAGTAGTATACAGCTGTTATACATCATATCATCTATACAGGGATAGTAGTATACAGCTGTTATACATCATATCATCTATACAGAGATAGTAGTATACAGCTGTTATACATCATATCATCTATACAGAGATAGTAGTATACAGCTGTTATACATCATATCATCCATACAGAGATAGTAGTATACAGCTGTTATACATCATATCATCCATACAGAGATAGTAGTATACAGCTGTTATACATCATATCATCCATACAGAGATAGTAGTATACAGCTGTTATACATCATATCATCTATACAGAGATAGTAGTATACAGCTGTTATACATCATATCATCTATACAGAGATAGTAGTATACAGCTGTTATACATCATATCATCTATACAGAGATAGTAGTATACAGCTGGAACGTTCTGTGGCATTCATGTTTCACAAAGAGTTTAACCTGAGCCAGACTGACAACAGAGATAGAAATAATATCACATCCATACAGAGATAGTAGTATACAGTTCTTAAAACATAATAAAATATATGACACACTGGTATCTGATCAGTACTCGGTATCGGCCGATACGCAAGTTCAGGTATCAGAATTGGTATCGGGAAGCAAAAAATAAAATCTCTAATTTTCACCACCTCTGCTTTCAATCAAAAACAGTTGAAGTTGAATACAAATCAACATCAGTCTGTTACACACACACACACACACACACACACACACACACACACACACACACACACACCCTACCTTTCCGTCTTTCTGAAACTCTACCTAACAAAGTATGTCCAAAGAAAAAGTTTTCTTTTTTAATTGGTTGGATAAGAAAAAGAAAACAGAAGTTGATTACCTCTACAGATCGTGCTCAAAGTCTTGATTGGTGAGGCTGAATTTAGACGGTTGCCATGGCTTCTTGACTTAGCAGTGATAAAGCCAGCTCAGTCTCTCTGCTGTAAACACTGAGGCATAGCTCCTCTGTGTTTACAGCGATGAACTCCGTCACTCTTTGTCTACCCTGAACTAATTACAAGTAATAAACCGTGACATTTTGAAATAAATACATATTTTCACATCTTTCACTTTGAGCTGTCAAAGCCTTTGTGTTGCTGTTTTTAATTTCTATGCGGGGTGGAATGAAGTGGCGTCAACATTTAAAAGTGAAATGGTAAATTGTCAAGTAAACCGATCAATTAGTGTAAAAAGTGTTGTTGATTTGACTTTAACAAGTAAGAGCATTTTAACTTAGCCACACTTTTGTATTGAGACATCTGGCCTCATTTAATTGACATTATTATTGTTCTAGTTGCTGGTTATTTGTGTAACCGCATGTTAAGATAATACATGTTATAAATGAATCCTATGAAAGAGACAGCAGCGCGACAGTGCTCTTTAGGGATACAGCGATTATCGCCCGTGGCTGATTAACGAGCCGTTTTTTTGGCAGTTTGCAGATTGTGTATCTGTGTTTTATTTGCCTGATAACCGATATGATAATGAATTAATAAGTGTTGTACTTTGGCTCGGCTCCAGCTCTGTGTCTGTTCCTCTGCTTCAGTTTCACTCACCACTGAGTCTGACTTCATGTCCCCCCCCCCCCCCCCCCACAACACTATCTGACTCTCTGTTACTGGGGATTATGTTGATAAGTTTCTCATGTATTAATTCATTGCTAAAAGCATTTAAACTAAGTTTTGTGTTGGAGTTTGTAACATTCCAAAATCCAAATTTTGACTTTTCACTGTAAATGCATATCTGTTCCAAATATCAGTTTCATTAAAGGAGAATTCCGGTTGATTTCAACACGTAGCTCTGTTGTGTGTAAATGTGGAGAGCTGTCAGTAGCAAAAAAACCCGAAACCAATCGGTGCTGCCTACACCGTGTTATCCTCCTGCTAGCGTTAGCACCCAACAGGCTGGAACAGGGCAGGTTTTAAACCTGTTTTAGCCTCTAAACATGCTCTAAATGTCATTCCAAGTGCCTACCCATGTGCAGTGATTCCTTCTGAGGGAACACAGGGAATCTGACTGCAGGAGATGTGACAGAAAGGCATACAAGTTGTGTTAATCCAGCCAGCACATACCTCTGTTTATTTCCTGTTTTCCAGTCAAGTCCACACTAGTCGATTGTCGAACTCATACAATCCAATATTCCAGTAATATTCACTGTGTTCCTTAAAAAGGAATCACTACACATGGGGAGGCTCTTGTAATGACATTTCAAACATGTTTAGAGGCTTAAAACAGGTTTAAAACTTGCCCTGTTTCAGCCTGTAGGATGATAACTCTAGCAGGAGGATAACATGGTGTAGGCAGCACTGATTGGTTTAGTTTTTCTCTACTGACAGCTCTCCACATTTACACACAACAGAGCTACATGTTGAAATCAACCGGAATTCTCCTTTTAATTACTAATGATCTGTATCTGTCTTGAAAAAAACAGTATCGGTCGATCCCTAATGCTATTCCTTCTGTGTCCATCCATGCATGGGGGGCACACTCAACACACATTATGCACTGTACGTTGTACAACGCTTGAGGCTCTGAGCATGTTCAGAATTGTCACTGGATGCTACCTGGTTCTGGTCTGTTTAACAAAGTAACACAAACTATTTCCTGTCCATTGTGGAGAGTGTTTAAAAACAGCCACATCCCAACAGTGAATCATTGTTCTGTTTCCTTGTTGTCTTAGGCTAGATATTCTATGTATGTATTGAAATGAATTGATAGTATATGATCTGGATTGATATATGGATGATCAATGATCCAATATCATCGATGTGTAAATATTGATATATCATTAAAGGCAGGGTTGGTAACACTTTCCAATATACAGTATACTTTTTTGTATATTGTTTAAAATGGTTTTTACACCCCGACAGCAATAAATAACTTAGGGCTCTGAAAAAGGAGCGAAAAAGATCCATCTTCTGTAGCTGCTGTAATCTTACAAAACACCCACCAATCACTGCCTCGCAGTCCGCTTGGAAAAAACCAATGACATGAAAATGCACTATATGAACCAGCCTGAGCTCAATGCGCTTCTTCGCTACCGGAGTTTCTGCAGGTCTGCTGAAGAATGGAGGAGAGAACTCCGCAAACATTTCCACTGCTGTGGTTCCCTGCAACCACCCGCCCTGCTAACAAGGCAAAGTAAAGAGAGAGTGAAAAATGGAAATCATTTTGTGGCAAAACTAAATTCCCACACACTAGTCACCTCTGCATTGGTTTATTTGTTTGTAAAGCAGTCCTTGTGACGGAAATGTCGACCAAACCGATATACAGGTGAAGTTTGTCTTTGGTATTTTCGGGGGACTTAATTCCCTGCACCACAAAGGAGACAAAGCAAGTAGTGTGGGTGTTGCTTTCTTAGACTTTGTGATATCAGCAAATCCAAGTACAAAAATCTATATATATAATTTTGTGTCGTGATAAAACTTGTGATTCATACCCCTAGTGCACAGGCCCCCTGAAAGCCACGCTGTTATTCCAACATTGGTTTTAACAAACTATTCATCCTGGAGAAGGTCATGTAATCCTTTGGTTTTGGTTGTAAAACATAAAAATACCCCCAAAAGTGTAGAAAGAAGTGCGTTTTTTCATTGAACGAAGACAAAATAGCTACTAATTGGCTGGGTTGCAGCAGTAAGAGGGACCTGCTGAAAGCTGCTGAAAAACCAAAATACTAATGGATCCCAGTTACATTCAGTATGAAACGGTGCACTCCCGGACAGAAGCCGGCTTACCTCCCCCTCGTTGTTCTCCTGTTGCCATGGTGAACAGCACCTTTTGGCCACAGCGATGGTGAAAAGAAATTAACACAAGTCTTAATTAGACTGCAAGGCTTCAATATCCACCTTCGTCCCTCCTGTCTCCTCCTCTCCTAACCTTCTCCTCCCTCTCATCTCTTCCCTCTCCCACCTGAAAGGCCAACTGGCATATTAACACCAGCCACCAGGCATAATTAATGAGACCAGTCAGTCAAAGTTGGTCCTCTGAGATTAGAATCAAAATCATTCATTCAGTTCCTGCTTTGGGAAACATTATTTGAAAATGTAAAAAAACAAAAACTAGAGTGACCAGTATGGCTGCCCCGAATATCACTTTTTGAGCTTTGAAGCTTTGGTGGAAAGTATTTCTTCCCATGGAGCAGACATGAAGACGATCTCACGTTAGTCTCTTGTTGAAAAGTGAAGTAGTTAGCTTTTACAGTTTGAGTATCAAATCTTTCTGGAATGAACAGCTCCGTTAGTGAGGAACAGAAATTCTCCCCCCTCCACTCACATGCTCTGTTGGGAAACAGGCTGATGGAAAGTACAGAGAAATGAATGAACTCAATTTAGCATGCCGACAGGGCAGAGGCTTAAAGTGCTCATATTATGCTCATTTCCAGGTTCATAATTGTATTTAGAGGTTGTACAAGAATAGGTTTATGTGGTTTAATTTTCAGAGAACACCATATTTTTGTCATACTGCACATTGCTGCAGCTCCTCTTTTCACCCTGTGTGTTGAGCTCTCTGTTTTAGCTACAGAGTGAGACATCTCACTTCTGTTCCATCTTTGTTGGGAGTCACACATGCTCAGTACCTAGGTAAGGACTACTAGCCAGTCAGAAGTAGAGTATGAGGGCGTGTCCTGACAGTACCTAGGTAAGGACTACTAGCCAGTCAGAAGTAGAGTATGAGGGCGTGTCCTGACAGTACCTAGGTAAGGACTACTAGCCAGTCAGAAGTAGAGTATGAGGGCGTGCCCTGACAGTACCTAGGTAAGGACTACTAGCCAGTCAGAAGCAGAGTATGAGGGCGTGCCCTGACAGTAGCTAGGTAAGGACTACTAGCCAGTCAGAAGCAGAGTATGAGGGCGTGTCCTGACAGTACCTAGGTAAGGACTACTAGCCAGTCAGAAGCAGAGTATGAGGCGTGTCCTGACAGTACCTAGGTATGGACTACTAGCCAGTCAGAAGCAGAGTATGAGGGCGTGCCCTGACAGTACCTAGGTAAGGACTACTAGCCAGTCAGAAGCAGAGTATGAGGGCGTGTCCTGACAGTACCTAGGTAAGGACTACTAGCCAGTCAGAAGCAGAGTATGAGGCGTGCCCTGACAGTAGCTAGGTAAGGACTACTAGCCAGTCAGAAGCAGAGTATGAGGGCGTGTCCTGACAGTAGCTAGGTAAGGACTACTAGCCAGTCAGAAGCAGAGTATGAGGGGCGTGTCCTGACAGTAGCTAGGTAAGGACTACTAGCCAGTCAGAAGCAGAGTATGAGGGCGTGTCCTGACAGTAGCTAGGTAAGGACTACTAGCTAGTCAGAAGCAGAGTATGAGGGCGTGTCCTGACAGTACTTAGGTAAGGACTACTAGCCAGTCAGAAGCAGAGTATGAGGCGTGCCTGACAGTACCTAGGTAAGGACTACTAGCCAGTCAGAAGCAGAGTATGAGGCGTGTCCTGACAGTACCTAGGTAAGGACTACTAGCCAGTCAGAAGCAGAGTATGAGGGCGTGCCCTGACAGTACCTAGGTAAGGACTACTAGCCAGTCAGAAGCAGAGTATGAGGGCGTGCCCTGACAGTAGCTAGGTAAGGACTACTAGCCAGTCAGAAGCAGAGTATGAGGGCGTGTCCCTGACAGTACCTAGGTATGGACTACTAGCCAGTCAGAAGCAGAGTATGAGGGCGTGCCTGACAGTACCTAGGTAAGGACTACTAGCCAGTCAGAAGCAGAGTATGAGGGCGTGCCCTGACAGTAGCTAGGTAAGGACTACTAGCCAGTCAGAAGCAGAGTATGAGGGCGTGCCCTGACAGTAGCTAGGTAAGGACTACTAGCCAGTCAGAAGCAGAGTATGAGGGCGTGTCCTGACAGTAGATAGGTAAGGACTACTAGCCAGTCAGAAGCAGAGTATGAGGGCGTGTCCTGACAGTAGCTAGGTAAGGACTACTAGCCAGTCAGAAGCAGAGTATGAGGGCGTGTCCTGACAGTAGCTAGGTAAGGACTACTAGCCAGTCAGAAGCAGAGTATGAGGGCGTGCCCTGACAGTAGCTAGGTAAGGACTACTAGCCAGTCAGAAGCAGAGTATGAGGGCGTGCCCTGACAGTAGCTAGGTAAGGACTACTAGCCAGTCAGAAGCAGAGTATGAGGGCGTGTCCTGACAGTAGCTAGGTAAGGACTACTAGCCAGTCAGAAGCAGAGTATGAGGGCGTGTCCTGACAGTAGCTAGGTAAGGACTACTAGTAAAGGCTGGACTACAATAGAGCAGTTTGGAGCAGTTTGTGAACAGTGTTTTCTGTTGGAGATGGTCAAACTTTTTTGGTTTATAAAATACCCAAATTTACAAATATGTAGGATATTACTACAGATTACATTCCTGTAATTGCACGTTGCAACGTCTGCTGTGATGTATTATTATCAGCTGGAGCATGCAGTGTGTGCTTGAAGTCGCTGTTTGCAGAACGTTATCGTAAAGCTGTGTGGATGCTCACATCGTTATAGTTCTGGTTATAGTTGTGGTTCTTGGTGTGAACGGCCCTTTAGCAATGCTAACAATAGCACTGTGTACATTAAAATTGAGCTGAACTTGTTTTGACCCTCTCACTGTGTGTTTTCACTTCATCAAAGTTAATTGGAACACTTACATAAAAATGTCTTGTTCAGCGTTCTGCCAACCAAGCTACCACTAGCTGACTAAACTCACCCTGTCGTCAAAAACCGTCCCATTGGGTTGCAAGACAGACAAAACAGTCTATGGATAGAACTTGTTAAAGAAGTCCACTGGAGGACCAACTATAATGATTGAAAAGTAATTTAGTTCATTTTAATGCTTACATTAATTTGACATTGGTTCGGCATAGGTGGTGCCCAAAACAGCTTGAGTGCTGCACCTACGCCTTATAATGGTGAGGGAAACCTTGCACATTACAAATGAAACCAGTAATCACCTATATTATGTAAAACACAATTTTAACACTATAGACCTCTCTCTCTTTGTGGAGTCTGCAGGAGGCAGATTGCACCGTGGGCATGTATCTGCTTTGTAATTTGGGTAAATGTTCCTGCTAGTTTACAACAGGCTGGTGTCTGGAGTAAGCACAGGGAGATGGCTTCTCATTATCATGTCTTCCCCCTCCTCCAAAGCACACATCCCACCTCCCTCCAGCATCCCTCCTCTTCCATTCTCACTGTGTCCCTACAGACACCCCCCCAATCCCTCTTCCCTCTTCAGCTTCTCTCCCCACCCCCCTTCCCGAACCCTTCCTCTTTTCCCACAATTCCCCTTTCTGAGACCTGCTTCCAACACTGCTGGATAATTAGCTCAATACTTCGTGTGTGTATGTGTGTGTGTGTGTGTGTGTGTGTGCGCGCGCGCACACGCTTAGGTCTGCAGCTGTCAAAATCAACACCATCATCAACATCACCACCCTTATTGTATCATCATTATCACTATTATCATAATAAAAATAATTGCTAGAATCAACGTCACTATTATATTCCTGATCTGAAAGGCTCATGTCATCATGTCATGTAGTAATGGCTATTAACATACATACATTAACAGTTTTCATTAGGAGTTTTAGGTGTCCGCTTTCAAGCATTTAGGACATTTTAAAGACTCTCTGGTGATAAAAAGGTTGACACAAAATGTACCATTTCTATGTACCATTCTATTTTATTATCAGAGCAGGTAACCACTCAACCACTTTCACAAAAAGAAAGCATCCGCTGTGTAAATGTAAATGTCAGATAAATCTAAATGTATAGTGCTGTGCCCTCTTATTTAGGCATAATATCAACAAAAACCTATTCAAACCTATAGAGTAATTTGTATGGCAGCCCCCTAAATTCAGTAACTAGAATGATCAGTTGAGAAGCGCCTGAGTAGAATCTCATTTTCTTCAGTTGAATTCACGGCACTTTCTTTTTCTTTAGCAGTAAGTTGCTGTCAGACGCTAGCGGCTCCGTTAGTTAGTTAGTTTATAAAGAAACATAATATGTTAATCATGTTTTCATACTGCTTATCACTAGTGTTAGGCAAGCTCCTTGGTAAGTTTAGTGAGCTAAGCTACCAGTTACTCTACATTAAATGAAGGCCTCCTGCACACTGGCTGTGTGGCGTGTCCATTTTTATTTGGGCTCCCATGGTAACAGGTTAGAGCGTGCATGCTGCCTGTGTGACACGCACGTCTCCGAAAACGCGTGCATGCTAGAACTGACGCCTATTTTTCACGCCACACGCAAGCGTGATGGAAGCGTTTCCAGGCAACATAGAATAGGAAAAGATGTCGATATGTCATTTTGACACCAATACATATTAATAAATGACATTTTGATGTTTGAAAGTCTCTAGGTGTTGACATAAATGCATATATAAATGTATTTTAAAAAGATAATAATAAACAATTATCGATTTTCAAATATTGCACCTGTCAATACAGAAGGAAATATTCTGGAGCCTATGTTGCCGTCAATCCTGCCAACGTTGTCTTTGCTGTAATCAGATCAGAATATATTTATGTTTATGGGAAACATCCATGTGTCCAGACAAGGCTAGCAGCAGCAGCAGCAGCAGCAGTCAGACACCTTTCTGGTGTGTTAAAGACGTAGAAAACACCACGCAGACGCCACGCAACAGAAACGCCACGCTCACGCCGCGCAACTGACACGCAACAGAAATGCCACGCTCAGGCCACGCAGCCAGTGTACAGGAGGCCTAAGCTTTACTACACTGAAGCTAACATTAGCCCCCAAATAAAAATGTTGTCCCTATTCACCTGTAGTGTCTCCCCCTAAGGCAAGTACTAATGCTCTTTGTTATAATATCACACTAATCAGGTTAATATTGTAGTCCGCATGTAGACATAGTCAGTGTCATAAAGACTGAACATCTGCCCTGGCCTGCTCTCTCTTTTTAATCTGTCCTAATTTATGGACTGCACTGAGGAGGAGGAGGAGGAGTGGATTAAGACTATTTGGGCAGAAAAGGAGAGAAGATGTGCAGCATCTGGGAAGGAGTGTTTGGATTGTGGTATCAAATCCTCCAGAGAGAGATGGAGATGATGGATGGACAGAGTGATGGGATGCTGCTGTATATATAGAGAGAGGGATAGAAGCAGGTCACAGTGAGCAGGATGGATGGATGGGGGGGGTGTTGGTTTGTGTCATGGCCCATTTATCTGCTGCCACTCCTGCATGCTGCTGAATGTGAAGACTGTAAGCAGGATTATTACTGACTGTTTATTTTTGTGTTTTACAGCTTGTAGAGGCAGCCTGTGTTCTGTTCCTCCTGCTAGGGATAGACTGATTATCGAGCCATTTTTTTGGCAGTTTGCAGATTATCTGTATCATTTCTAGATCTGTGTACAAAAAAAGATGGAATGCAGGTATCTTTTGACTGCAGAAGTTTTGATTACTACTTGGTACTGGGCTATTTCGGTTGATACCTTTTTTAAGGTATCGAGTACCGATACTAAAAGTGTCTGCTACATCCACGTTTACGACGTTTTAATAATAAAACAGCGTTTTAGCACAGTTTTAGAATGAATCTCCGTCCATACTAACACGCCTGCAAATGCATACAGCCCATTCAAAGACACATCCGGACTGATAAGACCCAATCAGGGAGGGAAGGTAAGTGTCTGGGTCATCGTTTCCAAAGGTCTTTTAGGGGCTTGGAAACGCTGGACCAGTAGTGTCAACGCCAGGCAAAAACGTAGCAAAAGATGTGCGTTTTAAAACGAAAACATGTGGATGTAGCCTTTGACCTCTTAAAACAACCTGAACAGAGTCGTTTTATTTGCTTAACTAACCAGAACATATTCATATGTCATTGTTTTAGAAGGAAGAATTAGAATTGGAAAAGAATGAGGTGAAGTTTCCTCTCTGCTTGCTAACCCCTTCTTGTCGCTGTAAAGCTGCAGAAAGCTTCACGTGATTGCTGCTGAACATGGATGTTAATGTTTTTGTCAACATTGTGGCTTATATTTACCGGTGGATTATTCTGCGGTTGTCAAACTGGGAGAAACTTCATCGGCATTTTACACCGTTAATCACGTGTTATTGCATGAAATGTTCCTGATATGACGCAGTGGGAGCTGGAGCTTTTTCTACTGCACTGCATTATGGTACCTCGGGACTGAAGGGGTGTGTGTTTCTCAACTCCTTTTGTGTGCTTGTGTTAGTCAGCATTTGTGTATAACAGTGTGTGCGGTCAGAATGCTTGTGTCACAGTGTGTGTGTGCATATTTGCTGTGCTTGCATGTGTTTCTACATTTAATGTCTGCACGTCTCTACATTGTGTGTGTGTGTGTGTGTGTGTGTGTGTGTGTGTGTGTGTGTGTGTGTGTGTGTCGTGATGCAGGTTGGCTACTGCTGCTCACGGTCCTGCACACACTTTATACTCCTGGAGCTCTGTGTGTGTGTGTGTGTGTGTGTGTGTGTCCCATTCTGTTGGATGAAGAGGGGTGGAGAAGAAGGAGGATGAGGAGCAGTGGTGGAGGTGTGGAGGGGGCAGTTAGCTTTCACTGAATGAAACCCACGTGTATCCTAGCAACAGGGTGGTTTGGAAAGGGGATGGAGAGATGAACAGAGGGAGAGAGCCCACAATAAAACCAGAGGAAATGAGAGAAAGAGAGAGATGCTGCTAATAATGTGTGGGTGGAGGCAGTGGAGGTGCAGCAGGTCGGATGGAGGGTCAGATAGAAAGATGATATAAAAGAAATGTATGAAAGAAATACCAAGAAAATCTTTGAAATGCCACTAAATAAAATCGCAAAATGTGTTTACATTTGCTGGGGTCCAGCTAAATAAATGTAATTTACTCAGAACATTAGTGAGGAATTTGTTTTTGTATTAGTGGTGCAGAGACACATCAGCACACAGACCGTCCAGTGGACTCCAGCCATGAGTCCAGCCAGCCACAGATAGCAGCAGAAAAGAGGATGGAAGCAAGGAAACCACAAATCCTGTGTCCCAAATCCAGCCAGAAAACCGAGTGGGACAACATCAACACAGACCTTGTCCACTTGTTAGAAGGACAGAAGGGGTCTGCTGAAAGAAAACCAAACATGGGAGCCATCCTCTACAGTTAGGGCATCGAAAGATTTAGTTCAAAGGGGAAGACGCAGCGGATGCAGAAAGATCCTTCAACCCAGACTAAGTCCAGGAGGCTGTGGGAAATTGACAGGCTAATGAAGGAAAGAAGGCAGCTTTGACGAAGCTGCGTAGAGCAGAACACCTCAGACGACAACGCTTCTACAGTGACCCCTACAGCTTTGTCAAATATGGAGGAAATATTTATTCATAATTCAAATTGAAAGTCCAAAGAGAAAACAAAGCGAGATCAAATTAAAAATATTATTATTTGACTACGCTACTAGGAAAAATCATGCCATAATTAAATTTAAAAAAGGAAACTGAAAAAGCAAAGTTGATATGTAAAATGATTTATCTTTTGAATTTTCCATTTGGATTTAATATTTGGCTTTTCAATTTCGATTTAACATTGGCTTTTCATTTGGACTTGACACATGTCAATGTGAATGAGGAGGCGTGACCCAAAGGCTGGTGGGAGGGTCTGAAACCAAAGGGGTGCAGAGGCACCTTATGAACAGCAGGGGGAGCTGACTGCTGGGGAGCTCACTGTTGAGGAGCATCTGTCTGCAGCTTCGCCACCAGGCTGACTTGGCCTCTTGTTTCACATGATAGAAACTGATGATGTAGGCTAAACACAAACAACATTTCATGCAACAACAGTGACGTTTTCATGTAGTTACTATAACTGGGCCCGTGTTAGTGAGGACTAGATTAGGATATGATATCAGATGGAAATTATATAAAAGCAATCGATTCTATAATCTAGATCGGGAGTTTGCCGTAGCAGCATCAGCAAACAACTGGAAACTTTTTACAATTTTTGTCTGCTATTTCACCACTAAATTCACTTCTGAGACATTTTTATACGAGGAATTAACTGTGTAGAGTTTGAATATGGGCAGTTTTACAAACATTGATGGCCAACTGCACATTTTCTCCGATGTTGTCCGAAGCTTCAGTCTGACGGGACAGCCAGCTGGTGGCGGCCGGGATCGCTTCCGTGCTGGCCGGCCAGTGATGCTCACAGACACCGCTGTCAGCTGGAAGTCTCTCAATAGAATCATGGACAAGTTTATTTCCTGAAATATGACTCATTTTCCGTTTGAACACATTGTCATCAATATTAACAAGGTTTAAAATGACCCATTTTTCAAATTTGGATATCGTTTCAAAATCGGAAATCAAATGAACGAAAACGTACACGGGCTGTACAAAAGGCCGCCCATCAGGAGTGATTGTTGTGAGTACATGTTGGAGAATAGCGCAGACACGCACCACACACCGCGCGCACCACCCGGAGAAAAAAGTGAGAGAAAGAAAAAGGAGCGGTCACAGTTTGGACGATCACTACCCGGTTGAGATTGTGTGTGTGTGTGCGCGTGTGTGCGCGTCCTCGAGATCTGACCACACACAAACACACGTAGCAGAGCTACCCACACCCATGTGAGAAGTGAGAAGTTGTCTCCGTCCGTGTTTTAAACAGACACATCTATGGCGAAGTTGGAAACCAGAATCAGTATCGTACCACTAATGTAGTCCTCACTAACACGGGCCCAGTTATAGTAACTACATGAAAACGTCACTGTTGTTGCATGAAATGTTGTTTGTGTTTAGCCTACATCATCAGTTTCTATCATGTGAAACAAGAGGCCAAGTCAGCCTGGTGGCGAAGCTGCAGACAGATGCTCCTCAACAGTGAGCTCCCCAGCAGTCAGCTCCCCCTGCTGTTCATAAGGTGCCTCTGCACCCCTTTGGTTTCAGACCCTCCCACCAGCCTTTGGGTCACGCCTCCTCATTTACATTGACATGTGTCAAGTCCAAATGAAAAGACAATGTTAAATCGAAATTGAAAAGCCAAATGTTAAATTGAAATTGAAAAGCCAAATATTAACATTTTACATATGAACTTTGCTTTGGTTCCTTTTTCTTTTTTAAATTTAATTATGGCATGATTTTTCCTAGTAGCATAATCAAATAATAATGTTTTTAATTTGATCTCGCTTCGTTTTCTCTTTGGACTTTCAATTTGAATTATGAATAAATATTTCCTCCATAGTCAAGGGCCTCTTTGACAGTGAGAGAAGTGGGAGCCTCAAAGAACCCATACAAGATCTGGAGGAGCACATGAGGAAGACCTACTCTGACGATTGGTGGAATGATCCAGTCACCGTCCCGAATGACATTCCACCTGTTCACCCACCTGAGCACCATATGGATACGAGACCCCCCACTTGGAGCGAGGTGGAGAGGACAGTGAAACGGGCAGAATCAGCTTCAGCTCCTGGGCCCAATGGTATTCAGTAGAATACCATCTATAAGAACACTCCTGGAGTCCTGAAATACCTCTGGAAGTTGATGAGGGTGGCATGGCAGAAAGGAACCATCCCTAAGGCATGGCGAAGGGTGGGGGGCATTCTGTTTCCCAAAGAGAAGAACTCCTCATCCATTAGCCAGTTTCACCAGATCAGCCTTTTGAACGTAGAAGGAAAGATCTTCTTCAGTGTGCTGGCCCACATGCTCTCAACATTCTTGCAAAGACACAACTTTGTCAACACCTCAGTGCAGAAAGCCGGGATACGTGGCTTCTCAGGATGTCTGGAGCATGCTAATGTCATCTGGCACCAGATACAAACTGCCAAGAAAGAAAGGAGAGGACTCTCCTTTCTCCTACAATGTGGTGTTCTTAGATCTTGCCAACGCCTTTGGATCGTTTCACAAGATCCTGTGGACAGCCTTCAACTTTTTTTTATGTCCCAAATAACATCACAGAGGTCAAGACCTAGTCTCGCTTTGCCAGACCCTCCTCCAAAGCACGCTGAAGGAGGGTCTGGCTTCTCCACATAGCATTCGAGATGGGAGGAAAACGTGCTCTGGTTTATTGGCATTTCTTTAAACCAGTCAGAATCATCATGGGCGGTGCTAAACTCCGCACAGAGCCGCTGCAAAACAGTCGTGCGACAGAAAACTGAGATTGGACAGATAGTCTAGCTAGCTGTCTGGATTTACCCTGCAGAGATCTGAGGAGCAGTTAACCATAGTCCTCAGAAATCCACCAGAGGTTAGAATGCCAACACAGAGACAGAGGAAGGGGACGGAAAATACATGCATCCGGCGGAATTTCCTGCAGCACCGGAGCAATCCTGGAAGTGGAACGCGAAGGATTTAGACTAGTCAAGATCTATTTCCATGATCTCCAGTTCTGCAATTATGGCGGGTTGCACCATTTCTCCTCCTGACATTTATCGTGGCAATGGAGCTCATCATCCATGCATCTTGATGGGTGGGGGGAGGCGAACGGTCCAGGAATGGACTGCGGTTTCCACCAATCAGGGCGTACCTGGATGATATGACTACCATAACAAAACAAAACCGTACACCGGACGCCTGCTACAAAAACTCCAGGAAAACATCAAGTGGGCTCGAATGGAGGTCTCACCAAGCAAGTCTCGTAGCATCTCCATTATCAAAGGCCAAATAGCAGACAACCGGTTCCACATCAGTGAAGAACCAATCCCAACAATTCTTGAGAAGCCCATCAAGAGCCTTGGACGTGGTACAATGCTGATCTCAAAGACACCCAGCAACTGGAACAACTTCAGTAAGACACAGTCAGTGGCCTCAAATTAATCAACAACAGTGCTCTACCAGGGAAGTTGGACAAGGTCTCACTATCTCAGAGCAACGAAGCCCTTTAAATGATGGTGGCCATCTCCAAACAACACCAACGTGAATCAGCTGTAGTCAAAACACTAGGCATTGTAACAGAATCTCAGAACATTAGTGATGAATTTGTTTTTGCAATACTGGTGCAGAGAGACATCAGTTTGGGTGTTGAAGCTCCTGAAGGGATTTCACTTCATGTCAAATTTAAACTTAGTGTGGGAGAATCGTAACAATAAGATAAGTTCATTTTGATAGAAAATATATATTTTTTTATAGTCAAATCCCTTACTAGTTTCCTTTTTAACAGCATTACATTGGAATAATAATAATCAATGTAATATTAGTATCAAAAGAATAATATAAAATCGACTTGATAAATATACTATTCTGATATCAAATATGAGTTGTTTTTTGAATTAGCTCCTTGTAATCTGTGTGAGATGCTCAGTGATAAATAATACTAATAAAGGAGAAGCCCGGTGTTATTCCATGATTTGCTTATTGTCAACAAGCCTCGTGAAAGGACCTAAACTACCAAGGTTTAAGTCCATGTTTCAAACCTTTATATAAATATATAATGTAGTTTAATAGGAAAAATGTAATACCTTATAACGGCTTGCCATTGTAGCTTTTATCAAACAAACAGGTGGAAGGTGCATTTGTTGGGGACTTTTTTCAGCGGTGGCTTAACATTTGATGCCATAACTCCATTGAGTGATTAAATGTAGCCATTGAGCTAACTGTGGGACAGTCACTGACTGTCCATTATCCCTGTGAAACAAACAAATACATACATTAAATAAATCCACATGTGGTGCTCTAGTGAGTATTTGTGGCAGCAGGAAGGTCTACTATGTGGGATTCAAAATAAACTACAGTGTGTGTGTGTGTGTGTGTGTCCATGGTGATGAAGGAACATGTCTCCTAGTGCAACAGGATTTTCATGGATCACATTAGAAAAGCTGGATGGAAACGGCAATTGTGCAAAGACGTTTTTTTCCCCCGCCTCTCTTGAGGTGGTTTTGGTCTTTGTGGAAAAAACAGTTGATGCTCTGAGTGGGATATGGAAACACCTTAGGCGAATAAGTTCTGACGTAACACTTAACTCACAGGCTTGTTTTGTTTCTGATTAGCACCCTCTACTCCTTCTACTCTGTTCACTGGCGGATTACAGTCATGAGTTGCCTTCAGCACCAACTTCTGCCCAAACTACACTGTAGCCTGACTCAAATATTAAACCAGCTGACTTGACATAAGGAAATAAAATGGGGGATACCCCTTTTCAGACTGCGGTACGAGACCTGAAACTGGGTCATGGGTCTGTTGCTTGTGAGTAGAGAAACTGTTAAGTTTTAATGAGTCCGACCCCCAGAGAGAGAGAAGTCTTACGTCCCACTGGGTCTCTGGTTAGGGGAAAAGTAATCTATATCCTCGATGTTCCACTTCCAGGATTGCTCCAGATTTCACTCATTTAGGCAGAAAATCTGTTGCCTTGGTCTTCCTTTGTGTTGGCGTTCTAACCTCTGGTGGATTTGTGAGGACTATGGTTAACTGCTCCTCAGATCTCTGCAGGGTAAATCCAGACAGCTAGCTAGACTATCTGTCCAATCGGAGTTTTCTGTTGCACGACTAAAACTACTTTTGAACGTCCACATGTTCCACCAAAACAAGTTCTTCCTGAGACTATTTAGCAGAGGCACCGTGGCTCCGTCCGGAGCTTAGCCCCGCCCAAGACGATTGTGATTGGTTTAAAGAAATGCCAATAAACCAGAACAGGTTTTTCTCTCATCCAGGAATGCTGTGTGGACTAGACAGACCCTCCTCCGCAGCGCTGTGGAGAAAGGTCTGGCAAAGCGAGACTAGGGGAAAAGAAACCTAAAAATAGTTGTGTTTTGGTAGCAGTTCTTTGTCATGGCTGCTGCACAGGACATGTGTGTGCAAAGCCTGCAGTCTTGTGTGTGTGTGTGTGTGTGTGTGTGTGTGTGTGTGTGTGTGTGTGTTTATTTGTATGTTCACTCAAGTGTGTCCTGCAGACGGGCAGCTCTGCCCTCGCACCTCTCTCTCCTTCCCCTTTCTGACTTTGACCCTTCTACTCGGTCCAGTAGGAAGTGTGTGTGTGTGTGTGTGTGTGTGTGTGTGTGTGTGTGTGTGTGTGTGTGTGTCGGTCGCATGCTATGCTCTCCTGTCTACTGTGCCTTAAGGTGTCCCCTCAACATGCACACACACACACACACACACACACACACACACACACACACACACACACACATCCTGCCCCGTAGCCCACAGGGATGTGTGTGTGCGCATGCTGTCACATAAGCTACAGTCCCGGGCCAGTGATGTGCCCTCCAACCTCAGCTCCTTTTTGTGTGTGTGTGTGTGTGTGTGTGTGTCTACGCTCTGTATCTGTGTGCATGTGTGTAATTGAATCTAAGTATATTTTGCAATTTTTTTTCTTGCATGTGGTGGTTTTATTGTGTGTGTGTGTGTGTGTGTGGTTTTACGTCACATTCACTTCCAGTATCAGGGACAACGAGCATAGGAGCAGACAGTGGAGGACAAACATGTCCTATCTGTGTGTGTGTATGTGTGTGTGTGTGTGTGTGTGTGTGTGTTGCACGGTGGCCCGACCCTCGTGTGATGTGCCAGGGAGAGGGAAAGGGCACTGCTGGCCTGGCATGCTGTAAACACACATCAGAGAGAAGATACAACAGTATCACATTGGAGGTCCTGGGTCACAGTGGGATGAATTAAAACACTGTGTAACTCCTGCTACGGGGTCGTCTCCTTACAAAACATCATATGATGAATATTATATTATTAGATTATATAAGTAATAAGTAGAAAGAGAGAGAGACATTAAAGCTGAGTGATGGCATTATAAACCTCTGACACTGTTATTTGATTTATGCATGAGAAATATATTCAAATAGATGTACAGTTGTATACCCAGTGAACGAGTCGCAACATATCTTATTTTTTTAACCAACCTTGTTTAAGAAATTGGTACATTTTTCATATGAATAAACATATTTAGGTCATGTGTTTGGAATAGAGCACATAGAGCTCAACAGTGTGGTTCGGGTAGTAAACATCCCGTTGATTTTCTCCATAATGATTTAGATTATCAGCCATAAGGTCTGAACCATCCGAGCTACCAGGTTGTGTAGCTAATGTTTCTGCCCCTGTAAAAGCTAGAGGTCCGTATGAAATCAAACTTGGATCTAAGAAAAACATGTTTTATTCGCGCTCTTGTGGCGAAAAACTACACTACCCACAATCCTAAGTGTAACAGCGACGTCTCTGATTGGTCCAACTCGCTTTAGCCGGGAAACGTTTACCGTACCCACGAACCGCGGAAGGCTAGAGCGAGCTTCTCCCGTTAAAGTCTATTTTAGATTCTCTACACACTGCTTGTAACTTTGCCTTTTTTTGCCGTTTTCAAAATGTTTTTTCGCTCCGAATCAAATGTTTTATATTCATGATTCATCTGGTAGCTGGTTGGCTCGGTGCCAGGCTTAAAACTCTTTATATCAGCAATTTTTGAAACGTCAATGGAACAATTGATCGGGGGAAAACCCTTCCGGAACCAGAGCCGTTAGAAAAAGTGGGCGGTCACTGTTGAGCTCTATTGGTTATCATTTAGCATGGATGGCCACCTCCAGAAAGTCAACACAAAACACAACTGCCCAGGCCCTTTGATTGACGGGTTCATTGAACGTGCATCACAACAATGAGGAAGATTGATGATCAAAATTATTATTAAAAATGTATGTAATTCTGCACAAGTTTCAGCGGTTTCACTGAACACACTGACGGTAATGGTAGTTTGTGTGGAGTTGAATCCTTCAGGAATTGTAAGAGGTGCTTCACCTGCACCACGCCCCTGACCGAGCTTACCCCACCTCTTCATCTCTCTATGCCACTCCTTTGTCTCCTCTCCTCTGTCCTCTTTTTTCCTCCACCTCCCCTCCATCCTACTCCTACTAACAGCAGCAGCAGCAGCAGCCAGTATCAATCCTACCGTCTTCCTTTCTTTTTCCTCTTTCACACCCTCCTCCACCTCCTCCTCCTCCTCTCTGCCTGGCAGTTGTAAATGGCATTGGGGATGGGGGGGCATTAGAAACATCCCCTCTGTGATAAGCTGCAGCTGGTTACCATAGCTACCATACTATTACAGTACCTGCACCTCGAGCTGAAAGGGGAGGGGAGGAGGTGGAGAGAGAAAGGCACAGAGAGAGAGGTAGGGTCAAGAGATAGTGAGTGCGTGCGTGTGTTTGTGTTCATTTGCTCTTCATTAGATGCTCTACATCTGGTAAAGGCTGTACTGGGAACACTGCTTTAGAATAATTAGGACACACACACCTGTCACCCTGGCCTTCCTCACACAGACAGGTAGACAGGCGTCCCGCTAGCTGTCGGCTGGATATTTAACACAGTTCACACACAGAACAGGTTGTGTCATGTAACGTGGAAATGAAATATTCTTCAAGACAGCCATGGACTGCCCCCACCCCAGAGTCTCCACTTGAGCATCAGCTGTGCGTCTCCACACAGGGCCTTTTCCCTGCAAGAGAATAGCTCCACTAATCAATATTTTTTATATCAACAACAGATAGAAGGGTTTGCTTATAGTGAAACATCTGCAGAGAATGATTACCAACTCTGTGGCGTCTTTATTTAATTAGCACATTTCAGCTACTAGGCAAGTCAAAATGTCAAAGTGCTTTACATTAAACATTACAGAGCAAAAAAACATTCATTAAAGAGAATAGGAAAAAATAGAATAAGACAGGTAAAAAATACAAGTTAGAATAAAATCTCACTGTGCAGTGTCAGATATGAACAATGACTAGATTTCATAAAAGGCAGCATCAATCAGAAAAGTGATCAACCTGCGACCACTCTATCCTATACTCTTGGTCCTTTTCTGCTTGTTTTATTACCCTCATGTACGTGCGTGCGAGCATGCGAGCGACTGTGTGTCTGTGTGTGTGACTTAATTATTGTTAGAAACCATGCCAGTACTCACCAGTACTCACCAGTACTGAGGCACTTCTTCTGATTTTTCTGCACATGGTAACCTTATTTCCAATTGTTATTAACAGTGTTATTAATAGGCTAATATTCCTACCGTTATAGGCTATATAGCATGATCTATTACCCAGCAATACTGAGAGATTGGCCGTCGACTCAGGCTCCTTAGATCAAACAGTCGACTATTGGGTTTCACCCTACGAGATATACGTATGAATATAAAAATATCCAAGACACAAGCGATGATCATCTGCTGAATTAGGGTTCTGGTATCTGTTTTGGTCCAGTAGGAAACCCTCTTCTGCACACTAACACACAACCTGTTGCAGACAGTGTGTGTGTGTACGCGCGCACACACACACATACACACACCTGCCCTGTGAGGTCAGCTCTCATTAGTTACCATGGTAGTAGCAGGCTTCACCATGTGCTACACGTTTGCAGCTGGGGAGGAGGTGTCTGTGTCTGTGTGTGTGTGAGATGAACCACCTGTTGTTATTCACTGACACATATAGTTTTCTGAGCAGGTAGCAAAGCCCTCCTCCCCCTCCATCCATCCCTCTATTCCCCCCCCTCTCTATCTTCTCTATTCCTCTGGTTTTTTAGACAAAGAAACAGAAACGTACACACTCCCTTTTCCCACCCTTTTGAGTCCCTCTTCCCACCGAGGTACACCTCACTCCCACAGCCTTGTGGGAAAAAAGGCTGTTTCCCGAGACTTCCTGGTATTCCCATGTTTGTGTGAGTGTGAGCGACTGACAGCTCTGTCCTCTGGGAAGTTTGGTTACCAAACAGTAGGTGTACAAGTCTATGGCCAAGTATGATTATACATCATGGTTTTATTTCACACCATTAAACATCAGAAGAAATTGGCATGTTGGCAACATTTCATCACGCTTTAGATATCTACGGCAGCTAAAGACATAAAGATGTTCATGTAAAGGCCATTTATGACATTCATTTCGCTCTATATATATGTTCTAATTCTAATTTGACATGTTTCCCTCGTGTTTGATAATTACTTGTAATTATTCACCTGGAAATGTGTGACTGTAATGCAGCATGTCTTGTCTTCACACTTGTCTTCCTTGCTGTTAATTTTCATCTGTAAGAAGTCCTTTTGTATATTTAATAATAGCATCATAATTGTATTCCTGTTCTCGTCAAGACTAATGATGGCAGTATGTGATGCACCACTGATTAGATTTGTATCTGTATCCAACAGTTGGTTCATCTCTTTGTTACAGCGACTGTTCTCTTCATAACGATCTTCAGAAACAAAGTTACTGTAAACTACAGATGACTCATAACTTAAGTCCTATATTCTGCTCATTTTTAGGTTCATACTTGTATGCTAAATATACCTGACGGCTCATTTAAAACCCTCTGATGCATAAATTATGAAAGCTTGAGTCAAAAAATGTTTTAATGTGTTTTTACTCTTCTTAATGCATGAAAACAATTTCAGAAAGTTACAGACATGTCCACTACGCTGGACTACATGCACTCAACATAAACAGTATGAACTTAATGGAAGAATGAATCAAATTGAGTTTGATCATAAATCCATGAACAATTATTTCATTTTATGCTTTGAAAAGCACTTAACCATACTTGCACACACTTTAACATTTTATAGCCCTATTGTCAGCAGCAGTGGCAGCGAACACTGTCCTGTCCTGTCCTGTTAGTAGACACTGTCCTGTGACTCCTATGACTGTCCCAGGACAGTCAGACACTGTCCTGTACACTGTCCTGTGACTCCCATGACTGTCCCTGGACTGTCAGACACTGTCCTGTACACTGTCCTGTGACACCCAGACACTGTCCTGTGACTCCCGGACACTGTCCTGTGACTCCCATGACTGTCCTGGGACAGTCAGATACTATCCTGTGACACCCAGACACTGTCCTGTGACTCCCAGACACTGACCTTCCTGTGACTCCTAGACACTGTCCTGTGACTCCCAGACACTGTCCTTCCTGTGACACCCAGACACTGTCCTTCTTGTGACTCCTAGACACTGTCCTGTGACTCCCAGACACTGTCCTGTGACACCCAGACACTGTCCTGTGACTCCTAGACACTGTCCTTTGACTCCTAGACACTGTCCTGTGACACCCAGACACTGTCCTGTGACTCCCAGACACTGTCCTGTGATACCCAGACACTGTCCTGTGACTCCCAGACACTGTCCTTCCTGTGACACCCAGACACTGTCCTTTGACTCCCAGACACTGTCCTGTGACACCCATTATTTGAAATGAACGTCTTTGTTTTCATTTTCTATTTGTGGTAAAGGTAGAAAGTAGTCCTGCAGTGCCAGCCTACAGATTTGACCATGAAGCACTGTGAAGAGATCATATTTGAGTAGGATGTGAGAGGATGCTGGAGTTAAAACTCCATTTAGTCTCTTTAGCCAAGCTTTTTATTAATGCACTTTTTTCGCGTGTTTTCTGTATGTCAAGTGTCCTTGGGTTACTTACAATATAATGTATTATTTTTAAAGACAGCTTGGACATTATAACAAATAGAGACAGGGCTGCAACTTACCATTTCACTATTGATTCATTTTCTCAATCAATTGTTTAGTCTATTGGTGACATTTCACCAATAGTCCAAAACCCAAAGATATTCAGTTAAAAAAAAAAATCGCAAATCCTCTTTATCAGCTTATACATTGATCCATTCTTTGTTCCTGCACTCCCTGGGCTGTTCTGTTTTTAGTCTTTAATTCTGACTATCAAACTTCTAAAACATGATGCTTTTTCTGTGGTCATGATACTTCAAAACTATTCATTGAGATCAGTTTCTGAACAAAGTTCAGGAGGAAATAGGCCATAGTGCTCTATAGTTCAAACAGTAGCTCATGAGGTCTGGGAGTTTCTAGATGCAACGGGTCACATCATCTAAACACTGGCCATATTTTCTGCTGGCTCCAACATGTATCTGTCTGGATGAGTCCATTCTTAGGGGCTGTTTTTGAACTTAATTTGTGAGCTCATCCGGTAGACGTCCCTGGTGGTCCTTGGGAATCCTTGTCGCATGCCACTCTGTCCTCATGTCTCCTGTCTCCTGTCTGTCTTTACTGTGAACTTCTGAATAAAAGCCGAACCACTCCTCCCTCTGTTTCCAGTGCGTGGACGGAGTATCAGGGCTGGACTCGTCCTTGAAGCGTGTGGCGGTGGTGGAGGATTTCTTCGACATCATCTATGCCATGCACGTGGAGATCAGCGCCGACCCGGGCAAAGCCCCGAAACACGCCGGCCAGAAGAAGACCTACAAAGCTGTAAGAAAGCTGTCACGTTACCGTTTATAATGAGGACATGCTGATTGGTGGGAGACAGTTTCTGCTTGTACTACTATGTCCTTCTTCCTGATGGCTTGTTTCTGTCTTCTCTCTTCACCTTTGAGTTGTGGTCTCTCTCTACCTTTAAGTTGTCACTTCTCTGTGTTTCCTCCGACCTCTCCCCCACACAGCGTCTTCTCTCTTTCATAATGTCTGTTGCTCAACACTCTGTCCTCTCCCTCCCTCTCTCTCTCTCTCTATTGTCTCTCTTCCTCTTTTTTTTGTGGCTTCATTCCTCTTTTACTGTCAGACGACGTAGTTTCAGTTTGTGATCACAGGGATTGCAGTCTGAATCTCTCTAAACCAAATAGAAAATCAATTAAAAAAAGGCAGACACATTCAGTCGGTTTCTACTTTGACTTATTGTGTGTAATTATCGTTTTGTTTGGTAGGCGTCACTTCTTTCTAAAACGTTTTAGTCAATTAATTCATTAGTCCATCAACAGAGAAATAATTGGAAACTATTTTCAAGTCCTTTTTTTCAAAGCATTTTCTGCTGATGATAAACTGAATATCTTTGAGTTTGGGACGACTGCGGAGCCAACATTTAGTCACTCATTTGAGGAAGCAATTGACAGATTAAATGCTAAGGAAAATAATGGTTAGACTTCATCCTAAACATAACCTCAGAGCTAAAATCATGTTTGAAATCAACAGGTCAGCCTGATGGAGGCAGATGTAGAAATAGATGGTTTGTTTGTCCAGAGAAAGTAAACCAGCCCGTGCTGTCTCCGCTGATCCATTTCTGCTCTGCTGTCTCCGCTGATGACACTGCCCTCTTTTGGGAACATGTAGGGAGTGCAGCTTCAACAGATTGGTCTCTCTGCAGAGTGATGAACTCTGTCTGTCTTCATCCATTCCCTCTTCGTCCTCTTCATCTCATTCAGAGCTCTGTATGTCTCTGTTTTTGTCTTCTTTCAAAGTATTCATTCTTTTGCACAGACTGGGGTTGGTCTGTCAGACTGTCCTCTGTGTCCTTCTACATTATGAATACATAATGATATAAATATAGTGTATATACAGTAGTTAAAGCCAGGAGCTAGTGTACCATGCCACTTAGCTTCAGGTCTGAGTGCCACCAAAGGCTGTGAGTGACATTTGCCTTTGCTTTACCCCTCCTTCCCACACATACACACACACACACGCACACGCACACACACACACACACAAGCGCTGCGCAGCAACCCCCATCCACCCACGCTGGCTATTTTCCACCCTTCCTCCTCTCCTCTTTTGTGTCTTTGTGCCTCTCTTCCAGAATAAATGTTTGATTTATGCAAACGCATTTAGGCTCATATTCTCAGCAGCACTGATGAGTGAAGACACTCTTTTAAAAAAAAAAAAAAACACCATCTTTGAGACAAAAATTGGGCCAATTTTATTATTTGGTGAAATGTAGACAACATGTCTTGAATCATATAGTTGTATATGCAGAAGATGTTGTCGTGGTTTAATAATTATCTGTACACATTAGATAGTATAGTACTTTGACAGATGACAGTACAGTGCAGGTGGAGCACTCTCACTCAGTGTTTTTGTAAAGTCTTTTCTGGGAAATTGTAAGAAATTACTACCTAATATATGCATTTGCAACACCTCAACACAACATTACTGTCAATATGCACCACACAGGAGGGGGAAAAAATGACAGCATGTCCCAGACAATCTATACAGTATGTTTTGGCAGCTATTCAGATAGTAAACATGCGCTTTCATCGTTTTAAATCACAACTTGAATGTGAGTTGCTGCAAATGTTTCAGTATAAAATGCAGATGTCAGTGATTATGATTTATGGAGACCAAAAGAAGTGAAAGTGAAAGAAATGCTAGTGAATGTGGTGTGCAGCCCAGATACCACCCTTCTACAAGTCTCGGTGACACTTTAATTTGAAGGGGTGTGCATAAGACTGAGATGACACTTTCATAACCATGACATGACATCGGTCATCATATCAAGGAAAATATTTTATATATGTAAAAACCAACCTCTTCATGACAGTTTAATGTATAATGTTAACACATAAAGCTAAGTAGTTTCTTTAAGTTAATTAATTAATATAATAATAGTTTAGGCCTGCCATTACATATTTATGATGGGTTATGTTGGTTATGTTAAGTTAATGTCAAGTTGTCATAACACAGACATCTTAAACAATGCCAACTTTGCATTAAAAGTGTCATAATTTACTGATTGACACACAGTCATGAACATTCATAAAGACTCCTTCATGTTCATGACTGATGTCAAGTCAACTCTTTTTGTCATCAGTGCCCCCCCCGCCCCCTCTCTCTCGGTCTGTCTGACTGTCTGTCGGTGTCTCTCTCTCTCAGATAGCCGAGACGTACGCCTTCCTGCCCAGAGAGGCGGTGACTCGTTTCCTGATGAGCTGCGGAGAGTGTCAGAAGAGGATGCACATCAGCACCACAGGACAGGAGTACAAAGGTAGACCAACACCGGGGCAGCAAACGCCTTTTTTATGCACAAACAACCACAAAGCTCTTCAATGCAGTTTTATTTTTCAGGCACTAACAGCTGACGATGGCTGTGCATTTGCTGTAAGTGCACAATATTTCCCCCTCGCCATTTTCTTAGAGCGTTCACTGTATAGTGCCCTCAAAAATTCCAATGATATTTTTACTTACTTCAAGTGGACATATTATGCTTTTCTGTATTTTCTGACATATCTACATTGTTATAATGTCGGATTTGCATGTTAAACGTGGCCAAAACAAATAATGAGGCAAACTTATTTTTAGAGAAATCCCAGTGAGCTAAAACGTTCAGATTTCCAACTGTTCTGAACGCTCCAGTTTCAACAGTTTTTTTCTCCTCTCGGCTCGGTATCACGTCTGATTGGTCATCTGCTCCAGCTAGGCAGAACTGGAGTGGTTTTTTTAAGCCACTGATGTGTTAACACGGTCCATGTAGCCAATGTTGTTAAATTCTCCTCAATTTTGGGTCGCATTACTGCTGAAACATGTCTGATTGGGTAATGTTGGGTTCAGAAGGCTTTATCTGCGATTATTGACGGTAGAAAGTGCTGCTTCGTTCCACTACAATCTAACGTTAGCATACTGCTAACTATTGAGTAGCTGCATGCTAACGCCAGATAGCTGTAATCTTGGAGAGAATGAGGGGGTGAATGAAGGAGAGAATGAGGGAGGGAATGAGGACTGTGAATGATAGGGAATGAGGGAGTGAATGATAGGGAATGAGGGAGTGAATGAGGACTGTGAATGATAGGGAATGAGGGAGTGAATGATAGGGAATGGGGGAGTGAATGATAGGGAATGGGGGAGTGAATGATAGGGAATGGGGAAGTGAATGATAGGGAATGAGGGAGTGAATGATAGGGAATGGGGGAGTGAATGATAGGGAATGGGGAAGTGAATGATAGGGAATGGGGAAGTGAATGATAGGGAATGAGGGAGTGAATGAGGACTGTGAATGATAGGGAATGAGGGAGTGAATGATAGGGAATGAGGGAGTGAATGAGGACTGTGAATGATAGGGAATGAGGGAGTGAATGATAGGGAATGAGGGAGTGAATGATAGAGAATGAGGGAGTGAATGACATTCATAAAGCATTGATTTAGACAACCCCCCTGAAATATTGACTTAGTAAGTTTCTGCCCGACAGCAACGATAAGTCTTTTGTCAACGTGTGTAGAAATATGAAATGTAATGATACCTCAGTCATTCAACAGAAAATATGTCCGAGTAGTTCAGTTGTGTAGCTGCCATCCATTTTAAATTCCTCCCCATCTCTCCTCTCACCCGCTGCCCACCCCCCATTATATCCT
Source organism: Sander vitreus (assembly GCF_031162955.1). NCBI lineage: Eukaryota > Metazoa > Chordata > Actinopteri > Perciformes > Percidae > Sander > Sander vitreus. The sequence goes on along the minus strand of NC_135861.1, from coordinate 33,349,719 downwards.
GTACATATTTTCTCCAACTACTGGCACCCTGAAGGCCCCCCCCTTCCCCATCTTTTTCCACAGTTCCACCTCCCCCCCCCCCAAGCTTGTCCATATCTGGCTTTCTCTACTCCTTTAACCTTCCCTCCATCTTCCCACCCACCATCTCGCTTCCAGCTCTTCTTTTATTTCTTTCTCCCAATAACCCCCCTACCCTGCTCCAAGCTTCCTGTCCCATCCCTTTATCCCTCTCCGCCTCCATCCTCCCTTCCGCTGCTTTATACCCTCCGTCCATCTCTCCATCCTTCCCTCACTTCCTCCCCCTCCCACCCCCCACCCCCCGTTTTTTCTTCCTCGTTCCTAATTAAAAAGAGGAGTCATTGGAGTGTCCTGTCTCTCCCCTCAATTAGCCTAATTAATGGCTTTTAACAAAGAAAATGGCCCAGGAAACGAGCTCATCTTCCTCAGAGTCGGGGGAGAGAGGGCTGGGGGGGTGAAGTGAGAAAGTGAAATGTAAAAGAGAAAGAAATGAGAGTCCATATAAGATGTGGAGGATGAGGGGTGAGAGGGGTGAGAGGGGAGTCCTGGCAGGGAGAAGTTGCCTTTTTTACATTTCCATTTATCCATAACCAAATACCACCGAAAGCCTCGGTGCTGTTGAAACATGTAAAAGCTGTCAATTAAAAAACATAATTTTCTGAATCTGAGGGAAGAACTATTGAAATCTGTTATGTAATGTGAATTAAAACACACCATCGGTCGGTTTGCTTTGACCAGCTGGCCATTGATTAAAAATAAAATGTACAAAATGAAATACGATGTTTCCGCAGGGCACAATAGAAATAATTTAATTAGAAGATTAAGCAGTAAGAAGTAAGCTGAGCAAACAATCACACACACACACACACACACACACACACACACACACACACACACACACACACACACACACACACTCAGAGCTCAATGTGTGTGTGTGTGTTGTGACCACACTGGATGCCACTCAGAAAGAGAGCAGCTAATTGCCTTCCTTCCCTGTGGGGGTTCTCCCCCCACACCCCACACACACACACACACACACACACACACACACACACACACACACACAGCCTCAGCCCCCTTTATCTCTACGCTGAAGTGACTCCCACTAAAGTTCAGCTGTGAATTATTAAATGCAATTAATCAGCGTGGACCAGAGCCATGCTTAATTGACACAGGCAGCAGGCTCACTGTGTGTGTGTGTGGGTGTGTGTGTGGGTGTGTGTGTGGGTGTGTGTGTGTGTGTGGGTGGGTGGGGGTGTCGGTTATGCGGAAGAGTTTTCTAGAGTTTTTCTTTATTGCCAAATTTGTAATTTTGGGTGTTATAAATAAAACTGACCTCTCGGCCAAGATGACCATTGTCCTGACTGAGCAGGGGTCCAGAGCCTCATGTTGAAGACATGACAAGATAACTGACAAGTCAGTTATCACAGTCTGTCCCTCTCCGGAGAATACATGCTCTCTTTCTCCTGTCCTGGTACAAAAACTATCAATCACCAATCAATGATGACGGTCCTGTCTATCCTGCTAAGCCGTATTGATCTCACGCCTCGTATTCATGTCCATTCTGTAGACGCTCCAGACGTTAGACACGTCCTTTCCGAGGTGAGTAGATAAACGAGTGAAAGGAGAGGCAGAGGAGGGAAGTGTGGGTGGGGATGTGGAGATAGTGTAGCTTGTCAGGTGCATTTATTTTTCCGTTTCCTTTTTAGAAAAGAGCTGCATGAAGTGGAGAAAAACCTTTTGCAGTGTAAATATTCAGACAGAGAAGGAGAGTTACACCTTTTAGGAGAAGTAACTCTCCTGCAGGATGAAGATCCAGATCCAAGCGTCTGCAACAAGCCAGTTAGTAGTTATTCATAAACGACCAACTGAAAGTTGAGATGAGTTTTAAGTTTGGATTTAAAGGCTCCAACAGAGTCCGACTGCTTCTCTTTGTCTGTGCTGCTGGCCAGCTCTAGCGGGTCCTCTAGTGTCGGCTTTGTGACAAGGCAGCCTAAAAAACACCAGCATTACAGTAACTGTCGGTGGGTTTAAGAGGAGACCCAGCATCTGTCAGTTAAAGGGGGAGAAAAGATAAGAAGGGACATTCTGAAAAGCTTAAATACAGAAGATGTTGATAATAAACTGTGTACAATACTGCAGCACTGTAGTAAATACCAGTTGTTTTAAAGCTGTCAAAGCTTTTCATTCAACGATCATTTAGGAGTCTTCTGTTGCGGTGATGGACCCATTTAGTGGCATGCGGTGCTTCCCCTGTTTATATTGTTAAAATGTATAATATATATGTTAAGATAACTGCTGCAGAGCCTCCTCCACTACTCCCACCGTATTGTAAATACGGCGTCAGAGGTAGAAAGGGGAACGATTGTTGTCACTGCTTGATGTTTGTCTTTGCTCCTCTCCTCTTCAGAGAACGACAGGCCAAGCTCTCTGGTACTGGAGGTGATAGACTACAACATGCCTCTCACCACCACCTACATGAAGCACATGAAGCTGCAGTGCATGGGCAACAACAAGGTACGTGAGGTCACTGCACCAGAGCTGCGTGTTAGACAGCAGACACACTGGATCTGACCCCTGTGAGGCTGCAGCGCAAATTGTTTCTGAATGTATGTGTTTGTCTGTGCTGTCAGACAGAAGGTGTGCTGTGTGTGTGTGTGTGTGTGTGTGTGTGTGTGTGTGTGTGTGTGTGTATGTGTGTGTTTCTGTGCACCGTGACAGCACAGGGATTTCTTTGAGAGTGGATCATAATGTAAATCTTGACAGACCAGCAGGTTCTTTGGTACACTCGAGTGTTGAGTACAGGCCCGTAGGAGGAAACCAGGAGGCCCACTAATGCCTCGCTGGGAAGACTACTCCCACACACACACAAACCGTCTCGCAATTAAAACGCTGTAATGAGAAAAAAAACATGTTAGTGTTTCAGTCTGACAGTCGTCAAGACCAGTGGACCAAAACCATTTTCTTCTTAATAACTATGTGAAAGGTTTTGTGTATTCTCTGCACATAATGTACCGACCAATGTACCCACTGTCTAACTTGCTCAAATAAATGGAATAGCTGGTTTCGGTACTAGACCATCATCAGGCAATTGTTGTTACATACTGAGAAGTAAAATTCACTTTTCCATTACTATAAATAGAGCTTAAGCTTAAATATTGGTGATAGGTGCAGCCAAACAGTCACCTTCCACAAAAGATATTATTAAACTATTAAACTTTTTTGCAAGTGACCCCTTTTTTCCCACCAGCCGCGTCTGCCCTGCGTTCCCGAGGCTCCGCGACCCCCGCCAGCAATTGCGGCCACTAAAGTCAATGCTTGATATTACACCAGCCACGCCATGGCGCGTCCCAGAAGTGTGCGTGAAGCGGCTCTCTGCTCCTCTAAAGCTGGGCGCCAGGTCTATTTTTTACGCGAGCCATGGGGCGTTTGGACAGCCGGGCAGGAAGGGAACCAGTGAGACTATCCAGTCAGTTTACCAAAAGTACTGTACTATGTCAAAGCACTTTGAGTGGTTGTTAAGACTAGAAAAAGCGCTATATAAATACAGTCCATTTACATTTACATTTTAAACCAAAATCTGATGCGTCCTGCTAGTCAGTTAGCAGTGTTTCATCTGGAGGAAACAGCTGGAAGAGTTCTGCGTTGGGGAGGCAGATCAGCTCCTTGTTCTTGGCTTGGCTGCTCAGTGTGCAGGGGTCGTGATTGGTATATAGCATATAGTTCCTACACGGAATCACTCCACCCTGTACCACTGTGACTATCAGTATCACACACTCGCTGTCAGTCATATTGTGTGTGTGTGTGTGTGTATGTGTATAACGGATGGGCGAATAGAGGGTTGAGCTTGTTCCAATTAAGCCAGGCCCCTGAGTGTCTAGTTAATTAGCTGAGGAGAGAGAGAGGCACTGAAGTGCCAATTTCCACTGGAATGCCAATATATCTGTCTGTCTGTCTGAAGTCAGGAACACACTGGAGAAGTGCAGATTCCCATTTCTCTGCACCGGTCACAAAGCGATCCCGCTCCTCTCCACTCTACAGCACGGCTCTCCCTCTCTTTTTCTCTCTCTCTTTTGCTCCTCGTGTGTGTGTTTGGTAGTCTTCCAACAACAACCCCCACCACATCCAGTTAGGCCATTTCAAACTGTGTGTGTGTGTGTGTGTGTGTGTGTGTGTGTGTGTGTGTGTGTGTGTGTGTGGCACTCTCTCTCTCTGTCTGTCTGTCTGTCTTTCCATGTGCCTGTTCACCTGTCGCTCTAGTCACAGCTGAGAAGTCAAGACAGCCGAAATCACCATAAACTTGGGTGTTTTATTTTGAAATGTGTTTTATTTTGTAAAGTACTTGACTGCGCTGTGGCTTTCCTGTGTTTGATGACCTACCTAGCTTGACAGATTTGCTCGCAGCATGCATGGGCATACACACACACACACACACACACACACACACACACACACACACACACACACACACTCTGACTCTGTGTTCTCTATCAGTTGGACAGGCTGTTTGGAGACACCGTGTCGAAGCCCTTCTAATGAGTTCACACTGACACATCAACACGGTTCTCATCATCACCCTTATGTTAGAACCCAGCAAAGAACAAAACCAACCGATATTTTCTTTGCGTGTTTTTCTCACTTAAGGCCAAGCATTGTTGTTGAGCAATTTTAATTTGTCCCTCCAAAAAGCACCTTTCCATGACGCAGTCCATACATATAAATGCAGTCCATTTCCCATTCTTTTCTCCATGAGACATCCTCATCAAGGGGAAGAAAAGTTCATGGTTTTCAAAATGCTGTGAGGCTACATCTACAGTCTGATTAACGAGGGTGTCTGCGTGTTGACATAGCAAAGGATATCCGTTTTTAAACCCAAATGTAGTGTAGATGTAGCCTGCGTTTGAGCCTTTAACTCGCTGCTAGTTGGTGCCTGTAGTTGAATAAATAAAGAAACTGAAATGGGTTCTGTACTAATGTCACTCCAGGATCAGAGTCAAGGTTATTATAGTTGTGTGCATTCATGTCAGTCACGGTGAAACTTTGAAACCAGCATCAGAGCTCTGAAATAAATAAATATGCAGCTGTGGCTCAGGACGTACAGCCTGTAATATATGGTTCCCAAATAACATATTGGATGCAAATTGAAGTGTAAGTGTAGTGTTTATTGTGTGTAAAAAGACCATAGTGCTTTGTGAAATAATAAGAAAAAACAATAACCCATTATTTTATCATACATGTCAGCCCTCAAATGTGTGTATGTGTGCTCTTTGGTGTGCGTGGATTTGGTTCCACCGAATCCACCGTTCTGTTACCTCAGAACAAATCCCAAAGAAGAAAACAGAAGCCCTACATTTCTTTACTTTAATACTTATTGGCCAAAATATTGCTCAAGCTCTGCTCAAAAATGGAGAGTATTCAGTTGCTGCAAATTTTTGGAGTCAACTTTTGAGAAGCTGCATAGTTGGGGCCATTCACCTTCCAACCTCATCCACCTCCACCCAAACCGTCATATGTGATACATACAGTATCTTTTCAACCCTGTAGCTTAGGTGAAGTGTGTGTGTGTGTGTGTGTGTGTGTGTGTGTGTGTGTGTGTGTGTGTGTGTGTGCGTGCATTAGGATGAGACTGTGCTGCAGAAAGATTACAGTGTTTGGCCCAGAGAAGCAAAGGTAGCGACAGGAATAGAGAAACAATGACTCACTCACCTTTAGAAATAACATAGGGCATGAGGGAGCATCAGGTTCAGAGTGTGTGTGTGTGTGTGTGTGTGTGTGTCTAAGCAGACAGAGTGCAGGGTAGTTCAATAGCCTAGCATTCTGTGAAAAGAAGGTCTGAGTCTTTTGTCCTGGGTGTTGTTATGAGAGAGAGAGAGAGAGACAGAGAATAAGAGGGAATAAAGGGAGAGAAGGCCATCTGTACTTTACTCAGGAGAGAACATGAGCCAAAGGAAAGACCGAAGAAGGAGAGAGAAGGATGTATTTGTGATGGGTGAAGTATGAATTCTCCACCGGCTCCATTAGCACTCATCCCAAGCCTCTGTTCATCTGCCCATCCCTTTATCTCTCCCTCCATCCGCCCCCCGTCCCAATTCAATAAGAGGAGGAAATTACCCAGGATGCTTCCTGGCAGGGGGGGTGGTGGTGGTGGGGATGGGCTGCTTCAGACAATGTAGAAACGGGTGAGGAGTGAGAGGAGACAAGAAGGGGGGGGGGGGGGGGGGAGAGTGAGACTCAGGATGGGAGTAGGTGGATGTGTTCAGCCGGGTTGAAAATAAAATGAGAACATTTGTAGGTGACGGTGGGATGCACGGGGGAGGAGGAGGAAGGGAAGGAGGGAGGGGGCTGGGGGAGAAATCAGAGAAGGAATTAAAAAAAAGGAGAATGAGGTGGTTCATTATCGTTTATGGTCTCCCCCTCTCCCTCTCTTTGCCCATTATTTCAGCTACCTCCGGAGGAAAGACATTTCATTATTTTTGGGAGGAGGGGGGTGTGTGTGTGTGTGTGTGTGTGTGTGTGTGTGTGTGTGTGCAGAGGGGAGATGGGTTGGGGGTTGGTTCATTATAATTACTAAAAGACTGTTGAGAAGACGGCGAGGAAAAAAGAAATCATACATTTGGAGATAAAAGGCTCGTCAGTGGAAGAGCCTTAAAGTGACCACAACCTTTCTGTCCACAGTTTGTAGGCTGAAAAGTAACAGCTGACCTAGAATCACCTTGTCTTTTCCAAATCTCTATATAAACAGTAAGGAAACAATAGCCTGGCCACAGAACTCAAACTGCAATTTCTTTCAGCGAGTCAAGTAATAATAAAGTAAAACTAAAATCCGGGTCTGGTTTGTAGGTAAACGGGATGTTCTGTGTCTAAACATGAAGCATCTAAACTTCATCAGGCATTTGAAAATATTGCGAATGACCTCAAGGCCTCCCACACTTACAGATCCCCGTGGCAGATAGGAACACGTGAGCCACTGACGCCTGTCATGGCGGGGTGTTTGGCTCAGAACCCTGAGGAAGCGCGGTGTCGAGCATAAAGCTGCTTGTGTGGGCGGTTGTCGAGAAAGCTGCAAGCAGCAATAACGCAGGCCAGGCAATCTGCACTGCACTAGTGTTCAGAAAGGGCGTACATCATCAACATAAATTGAAATACTTTGCAGACACGAGTCAAAGCTTGCTGAAAAAGATAAGGCAACTTTCTATCTATAGCACATTTCAGCAACAAGGCAATGTAAAGTGCTCCATAAATCATTTAACAGCAGTTAAAGGTGCAGTAGGTAAGACATATTAAACTCCCTGTCTGTCATATCTGCTGAAACTGACCCTATGTTCCTGTAGAACTACAGGAAGCAGGTCATTAACATAAATCTGGCTCCACCTACAGCCTGGAGTGGGATTTACAAAAATCCACAGCTCCCTGTTCAGATGGACCAATCAGGGCCAGGGGGTGTCTAACTGTTCAGATGGACCAATCAGGGCCAGGGGGTGTCTAACTGTTCAGATGCACCAATCAGGGCCAGGGGGCATGTCTAACTGTTCAGATGCACCAATCAGGGCCAGGGGGCATGTATAACTGTTCAGATGCACCAATCAGGGCCGGGGGGTGTCTAACTGTTCAGATGCACCAATCACTGCTCATGCACACACATTCATTCTCCCTTGTGGGGGGCGGGGCTTAGGAAACCGTTTTGGGCTTTAGCAGAAAGTGGGGAGGGACTGAGAAGTTGTCGATGTTCACATTTTTTGGCTAAGTCCTGGATCTTCACAATCCTACCTACAACACCGTTTAAAAGCAACTAAAAACATGTATTATAGAGAATATGGAGGGGTCTCTTGGTGTTAGTGAGGACTGGAGCAGCAGCGTTCTGAAACAGCTGCAGCTGTCTGATTG
>NC_135861.1:33236814-33336814 GCF_031162955.1 Sander vitreus | reverse complement strand
TCAAGTATACTGTACACAGTACGTTTCCATGGCAGCGTTTCCTTGGAGACTGTCAGTTTGCCTGAAGTTGCCGCTAGTTGGTTAAATATGGCTATCAGCTACGACCTATGGCTACGATTCCAACTATGTGGACAAGCCCATCTCTACGTCCATCTCATAGACTGTGCAAATAATGGACGAAGCTTCTGGGCCTGAAAAGTGAAGCCAACGTGGGAGAGCCTTAAACCTGCATTCAGGGAACAGGGGCGACTCCACTGGCTGCAAAAAGAAGTCCATTTATATTAAAGTCTATGAGAAAATGACACAAAATGCTCAAGTTGAAGGAGCTGATGGGATAACATTTCACTGGAATTATACCCCGTACAATGCCATGTGACTAAAAATGGATTGATTGATTGATAGAATACACAGATTTTTATACTTTGTCACTGTCAGAAGAAAGAATAGTTTTCTGGTGGTAGGTTGGTGACATGATTCTGAAGTTATGAATCAGTTTAATGGGCAGACATTGACAGACCGCTTGAACTTTCTCTTCTGCATGCTGGGCCACAGCAGCAGTTCCTTTACGGCATCGGGAACAGGAGGACTAAAGCTGCACGCTTCTATTACAAAGAAGCATACGCTGAGATTGAGATCTTCTCTACGAGTGGACAGATACAGTACTTTCTGTCTTCAGCGCGTGGTGTTGTGTATATAAATGCATTCAGCTGCAGCTTTCTGGGTCAAAGGTGAAAAGGCCATTATCAGGTCCAGTGTTGGTGGTGGGCTGTTGTACGGTTTGAAGTTTGGGTCAGGTTTGGATTTTTTTTAGGTTTTGGGTGTGTTGGTCGGACAAAACCCGGCTTTCACCTCGTCACCTTGGACTTTGAGGAATTGTGTTTGAGAACATAGAAGACAAATGAATCACTAATTCAAATATTTGTGAGTTGTAGCCGTATTTTTATTGTAGCACAGAAGTGTGAAGCTTTAACAGGCCTCATATCGACGGGTGTCTAAAGGGTTAATGTTAGGATTCCCCCTCCCTCCCTCCCTCCCTCCCTCCCTCAGCCTTCTGCCAGGGGACAGTAGGACTAGAAGAGCCTCTCCCAGGATAAATCCTTCTGTGAGGGCCTGCTTAGCTCCTCTCTGCTCCAAAATAACTCCGGTTTGTTCCCCTGACCCGGCCATGGGCTTGGCAGGAGGGCAGGGGAGGAAGGACAGCCTGCCTTCTAATCCCCTTTTCCCTTCATCCTCTTCCTCTCCCTTCTGAATTGATTGGGTGCCTCTATTTCTGGAGTCTGTCTGCTGGACCTACTGGAAGGCATTTAGTTCCTTCCCCCTTTTAACGTTATCTTTATTATGTGTTTCCATTTGATTGATATCATCACTGCCTGACACCTGCTTTTGGTCCAGGGCTGCATCTAACAATCAGGATGCACCGCTTTACGGGCCCAACATCGGTATCGGTCCATATTCGCCTTATTGACCGACGACAGCGGGCCATGTTCATCTGTTGTGTTAATTATTTGCATCAGACTCGGACAACAGTAGCGAGCATATACTATGCTACTGCAGCTGGTGATTCAGACACAACTCTGGCTTAACGTCAGAGGGCAACGTGTGGTCTGTTTACAAATCAAGAGAAAGAAAATGTAGGCCTTGTGGGAGGACATTGTATTCTGTATGAAAAACACGAGAGGAAAGATAGCCCTATTTATGGTTCTAATTAGTTTCACTAATTACATCATTGTTTTTAATGATCAAACATGATCAACTCATGGTGGTCAAGGTGACGTCTTCACGTCTTGTTCTATCCAAACAACGGTCCCAAATTACAAGAAGCCAATCCTCACCTGGGAGATGCTGAAACAAACGGATGTTTAGCAGAAAATGATGACATTAACGAATCCATTATTGCAAACAGTTGCACATTATTTTTGTTCAGCGAATTGTTGCGGCTCTAGCTCTATCTGTTACTTTCTGTAGTAACGGAGAGAAACATACTAACACACTCCCAAAGAGACGTCTTCTTTTGACAGAACAATGGTCAACTTCCAAAAGGATTCAATTTACATGATGATACAGAAGTAAATCAGCCAATTCTCACATTTCAGAAGCTGGAACCAGCCAAAGTTATGACTTAAATGATTGATCAACTATGAAAATGGTTGGATATTCATTTTCTAAACCTATATCATTGTCACAAATAAAAAAACCAATGGGCAGCAGGTACATATTAGTCACATTTGGTGTCAAAGTCTGGTAGTTCAGACTGCAGGGCTCAACCTAGTGACCTTTAGGTGGTTGTTCCTGGTCAACGCATCCTCATGAACGGGATCGTATGATATCCTACAAAAAGGAATGCACAACAATTCATATGATATATTATTCCAAATTACGGCAATCGACGACTGGTCACGCGATGAAGTTTTAGCGGTCTTTACAGTTGAGTTTAGCCGAGAAAATGTAAGTGTCATGTGGCGACGACAGTTACATTTAGAATAAAGATTGTGATTGGGTTAAAACACTGGTCCCGGGACACAACCACCCGTGTCCTGGGTTTTCCCTTTAACTTCTTCCGGAACATGAACACCGCTCCTCCGCTTGAAAGCCCTGTGTTTTATGTTATTCCCCCCCGACCTCCTCTCTACGCTGATCTTCGCGGTCTGATACAGCGGCAGTACATGTGGTGCTTACAGTAATAAATACGTGGAATACACAAACTACAGTGCATTACCTTTGGTAGCCATGAGTATGAATGGTTGATTAGAACAGCCTGTCCTGGTAGGAAAGTCATACTGTATATAGCTAGGAAACATCACATCTTTCTGCCCTCTCATCTGTATTCCTTTCAAAGTCGATCTTTAATTGTTTTCTTCCAAGTCTCCATTGGTGCTGCCTGTCTTACACTCCATTCAGATGCATCACGGAAAGCTCTTCAATCTGCTCCCAACAACCAGCTTGTTGAGCCCCCCCCTGCAGCGGCTCACAGCACTTCTTCAGCCTATGTGGGAGCTGACGGCTGCACTGAGCGCTGCTGTTGTGTACTGTTGCATTTTAACTACATGCCATTTGTATGATATCTATCTTAAATCCACCGTGACTAAATCTCCGTGTGATGATGTGTGGAATATGATGGTCACGAGCAGATTCACTCTACTTGCCAGGACCATTAAATGTAGAGTAATTCTTTTCGGGGAAATTGGCTGAGGGACATTCATGACTAATGTGAAGACATTATTACATGCTGACGCAAATTGGGGATAAATGAGTGGTTCTGTCAGGCGGTACAGGGAGAAGATCGACTTTACATATCACTCTGAATATATATGTCCAGTTCCACTACTTCTTATCTGGTTTCAGACAAAAAAAAGATTGCCTTTTTTCTTCTGTCCATGGCTGTTTGGCCCATTGACGTGTTTTGGACATTCCCAAAGACATCAGACAGGCTTGTGTCACTAGATAAATGCTAGATATAAATCATGTATCTACATATCCCCTTTTTGATCCTGTGTACCAAGTGTTAACATTGGTTGTTATCAGAGAAAGCAAAGACATGTTCCCAAAAGGAGAAGCTAAGCTGTGAGGTAAGAGGCCAACAAAGACTCGAGATTAAAAGTTGATATTTTTACTCCCCTGCAGATGAGTCACCAACAGAACGACTGACATTACCTGAGCTCCCTTTAGGTGCTAATTACACAGGAACTGTTACCGGTACATAAAGCAGGAGCAGAGTATTGAATTGATCTTTATTTTGGTCTTAAAGTTAACCAAAAAATAAATGGATGAACAGGTACGAAATACGTGAAGCTGAGAGCGAAGATTCACTTCGGAGTCTGAAAACTGATGCTTGGCAACATTTGAAGCGATCAGTCTAAATAGTCCAAACCGCTCTTTCTCACCCTGCTCTTCCAAGCTAGTTCTTCATCTTTAGGTATTCTGTTGTAGGGGTCCACGAGCTCCATCTTTACGTTCCCTAGCAAACGCACCGTGCAACGTGCCATGTTCATGTTTAACTGCTGGCATGTCATTTCCACTGTGACAAGCTAATGAGCAACATTTCGTGCATCAGTGGGTGTGGCCCAAATAGTGCTGGTTCAAGACTTTTTACATGTTTACACATAAATGTACAGTTCCTCTTCCACTGTATTGAGCAACAGAGAATTCTACAGAGCGATCAATGCGCCATTGCAGCCAGGTAGCTTTCCAGTAATGGCTTTTTTCAGGGTTCTGATTGGCCAACATGGTGTTAGGGTTATATATCACCACCTTTTGGTTTTGGCTCTTGACAGCACTTCATTGTGTTTTTTGCATTTCATTTGAGCATTTTTTAAAACTGCTTGTTTGGATGGGACTTGTCAAAAACACCTGTGTACGTGTGGACTCGACCTAAATGTTGGACTACCTTGCTGCATACATTTGGCTATAAATGAGACAAACTGATTATCTTGAAACTCTTTCTTGAAGGTAGTTTTCACAATAATGCTTCCTGTGATTAAGCCGCTGCTAAGCCAGTTTTCATGGGCTTGTGTGTCTGCCTCTGTCTGCTTGGCGGTTTACCCATGCTCCGAGCTTGATGAGCTCAGCCTATTGTGCAAACTCAGTGTTTGACTAGTATTGCCTGAAGCAGCGTGGAGTTCCCTGGCCTTTTATAGTGGAACCATAAAACAAGGAGAGGTCGAGCTAAGCTCTTGTGAATGTAAACACATTTTTCAGATTGATATGGCAGTGAAATCTTTCACATGACATGTTTTAAGCCATTTCAGTTAACTTTTCTTGGAATTTTGGATGTCATATCTCCCACATCAGCCTGCAAGCAGGTTACCTGTTCAAAGACTGATGTATTGTGAAAGAAATAAAAAGGCTCAACGGACTGTGGTCCTGCCACTGTGTGGTCTCACTCTCTAATGGTGTTTTTCCATTCCGTGGTACCTGCTCGACTTGCCTCGACTCTACTCTCCTTTTTTGGTTTTCCATTCTGATAAAAGTCCCTGGTACCTGCCAACAGGTACTTTATTTAGTACCACCTCCGTCGAGGTTCCAAGTGAGCTGAGGCGATACTAAAAGGTGACGTGAAAACCTGCTGCTGCTAAGTTGTTTTGCTGCCTCCAGCTTCTTTAGAAACAAAATGTGTCTTCTGGCAAACAGCCACATGATGAGAGTCAAAAACACACACCTTCCACGTTCTGTGTGTGTGTCGCGTTAGGTCACGGCAGTTTGCTGTGCAAGACGAGCAAAAACGAGACTTTCAAGCCAACGTGACTTTGAGAATTAGTGAGAAGAAGGACAGAAAAGATAGGTGGTACGTGAAGGTGCATATTGTGGTGTAAAGGTCCTTGCACGCTGTCCGAGAGTTTTTCGTATGCGTTTTTTTTGTATGTCTTCCTAAAAATTTGTCAGGCACAGCAACCTTGCACACTGACTCTGATGTGTATTAATTAATCCCTTTGCAAGAAATGTTGCAAAAACAATACAAAATGTGACGCTGCTATCCCTGGCTTCTCTCTGTTGACAGTAATGTTACCTCTCTGGCTGCGTCTTTTTGCGTTTGGCACCCCTGCTTCATTGTTCTCATTTTTTAAATGATCATAGTGTGGTTTTTGCGAGGATCTGTACCAAGCAAAGATTTTATCTTAAGTTTGTAGAATATGACGTGTAGGCGGGGACATCTCTGCGAGAAAAACGATATTTTGACACGTTTTACCTTTAAAAAATATCCTGCGATTTGGATATTGCAATTTCAATAAAATTGCGATTAATTGTGCGGCCCTTGTTGTTTTTTTAGCTAAGCCCCATCCACCTCAGACAAGAGGAACAAAGACAAAACCAGAACGATCAAGTGCAATAACTGACACCGTTGTGTGTGTCCGTGTTGGACCGCGTCATTCGTAGTCAGGAGTTTTAAATCGCCAGTGTTAGGGCTGAGACGAGACACCAGATTGGGTTCGAGATTATAACGCTATTTTAAAGAAAACTTAAATGATGAAATATGACTGACTGTCTTATTCAATCAGAAGTCACAAAATGAAAGATCAGCACTGTGAAAGTGGGGGGGGGGTCTGGGTGTCCTCCGGCAGGAAAATTTTGAGCATCAAAGACTTCATTTCCTGTATTCTGATACACTTTTTTGCACCAATTTACAATGGAAATACCTTTTATTTACCCTATGTGAAGAAAAAAAACAGATAGCAATTCAAAATATACCATAATTATAATTTAAAGTATGTTGTTACATGTCATTGGGCATTTCTAAGTGGGTGTATGGAAATCCTGGAGCTTTCTTAGTGAGTATACTGCGTATACCTGCGTATCACGTAGACTACACCACTGGTGCTATAGACATAAAGTTCCCTTGGCTTGCCCTACAACCTCAGCCTGTCAGTCAGTCACCAGGGCATACGGACGCTTTTGTCTTGTGCCTGTCAGTCAGTCACCAGGGCAAGAGAGAACACCTGTCTGTCTTGGAAGTGTAACATTAACTGCACAGCAATCTCACTATTATATGATATTGCAGCAAACAGTGTCTGCGTGATGTTTTAAAACGTGTTACCACACTTGTGTTATAAATTGGTCCTTGGGAGTACTGACGTGATTCTGCACTTGTGTACTGATATCGTGAGACAACTTGTAACCTCGACGTAAAATATCGTAACGTTTTAATCTCGCGAGATCTCGTCACACCTCTAGTTAGTGTTCATGTCCCATTAGATAATCCAAACTAAAGTTGTCGTGTTACAATGTCCTCAGGGTAAAAGTGTCAATCATAAAGCATTAAGTATTGTTATTCCATAGTGGGTTACACAGGAAGCGTTTCCATGTAATTACCTCGGCTGTCTGTGGCAGACTAGTGCTGCCTGACGGCCATGCTGCCGTGTGCTCAGTGCTCAGCCAGTGGAACCAGAGAGTCCCTGCAGAGATCAGCTATATAATACAGCTGGAGCTGAACTGTGCTCTTCTGCTGCTCCCTGAAACCCCTCCAGCTCTCTTCTTCTTCCTCCAGTCAACTTCTCTCTCATCTCAGACTTCTAATATTATAAAGTGATAGCCTGCTTTAGTTACGAGAGAGCCCGGCTGTAGCAGAGATGGACAACAGCTAACGTAGCTTATGTTGCCTATTCACACACACATTCAGCAGACATAGCAACTTTAGCATTAGTTTTAGTCGGGTTTCTGTCCTGTTGATGAATGTCAGTCTAATTTCTTACACCTTATAGCTCTGGAGACAGTCTCACAAAGATATTTTAGACTTGTTTGTAGTATAAAGCCAAAGCATACGTGCACCTCTCAAAAAATGTAACTACACGTCGTGGCAACGCGGACCGCAACAACTGTGATTGGTCCGCTTGGCCGCGGCACACATGCCGAGTCTGCTATTCTCTTAAAGATATACGCTAGAACGACGCAGACACTAGTACACATGTATAACCATCAGGCCACTTATGAAGGCTACGGCCTGAGCTCTGCGTGGAGCCTCCACAGAAGCATAAGTCCTGTTTCAGCTTGTCGTTGGTCCAAGCAAATAAATCCCTGGTTCTTACTTTTCGCCGTTGATGTTCTTTCTCCTAAGTATTTTCAACTTCTACATCCATGATTTTCAACTGTGGAGTAACGTCACTACTCTGTGGTAGGCACGGGTATTTATCAAAGATTAGGTTAATGCAAGCTACACAGTTTCAGAAAAATAAAGAAAGTTATCCAACATCCACTGTTGGACTCTAGGTTGGGGGGACCTTTGTCACATGCCCTACCCCCCCCCCCCTCCACGCTTACTGTTGCTCTCAACTGTCGAAAAACAGAGACAGGGTTTTAAGAAACTGCCGTAACAGTTAGAAATATAGAGCAGTGGACATTGTTTAATGCAGGTTTAAGTATAATGTTGTGCCACTTCCCATTTCATCTGGCAGTGGTATACATCAGTGCACATGTTGGCCTCTCTAAAGTAGTATTTCATGTTGTGGTGACTGCACACAGCTCAGCAGTGTTGCATATGTGTTTGCAGGGTGAAATAGGCATGGTCCATCAGTAACCTTTGCCTGTACTAATCCATGCTGTGTCCCTAGGATTGCTTCCTACAGGGGAAAGGGGTTAATCGTCATGCTTGGGGCAGATTTGTGACTGACTGGATTAAGTGGGGCTCAGAGTGTTGGACACTCCACTAATCTCTGGTATTCATACCCCTGCTGGCTGCTGGGTAAAGACCAACTGACTGGCTGACTGATTCTCCGGCTGGCTGGCTGACTTTTCCCCTGATTGTCCAGAGTGAACGACCTACTGATGCAGTGATGATGGAGTGGTTGAGTTTCCACCATCAGTGTCAAATGAGAAAAGTAGAATATTTCTCTGTTTGAGTCCAGCCCTATGCACTCTGTACTCCACACTCGCCTTTTCATGAAGAAATAGTGTGCAAACAGTTGTTATATTTGGAGTGTCAGTGTTGATTTAGCACTTTACAACAGTTCCCACTCCCTTGTCCCACTTTGTGAGTCAATGATTATCTGAGACTGCTCTGGAGTTTTAGGTCCACAGTGTTGGAATGAACTCTACTGCCATTTTGTGTGGCAGTGCTACTCAGCTTCCACAACAACTTAGTTTTATGTTATGAGTCATTATTGTAGTACAGTTTATAGTCCTAAAAGTAGGTGTAATATTCCTCATTGTCACACATGATGCTTTTCCGGCAGCACTGAATCACTGCTTGAGCTAAATAGAGCTGCCCTCTGAAAGTCGATGAGTCGACCCGTCGGTGACCCCCTCAGTCGAGCTGCCGTTTTTTTAGTTTTTTTCAGTCAGTTTACATAACATATTTTTATTTTCTAGCAGGGTGAGCACGATGAACAGTGTTTCCGATAGGTGGTTTAGAGACATGAATGGTGATGACACAGCAAAAACGTCACAGACTGCGTGGACTGCCACCCGTTGAGAAGAGTAAAAACTGTTTTGGTTCATTATGCAATTGTGGCGGGCTGCATTTGACTACTATGTTCAAAATCAACAATGAAACTCATGCCAAGAGATTCTGATTGCCAGATAGTCGATATGAAAAAGAAATATTGGAACGAATAATTGAATAAAACAGCCAAATCTGATATCGGGTACAGCCCTAGAGCTAAAAGCGACTTAAAGATTGAGTAAACATTTGGGTGTTAGGTCTTATTATGAGCAACTCATTTACATCACAAGGAGTCGTGATGCTCAGTGGAGCATTCATTATCTTTGTTCTACATGGTTCAACGCATTCTAGTGAACGGGTTCGTATGGTATGGTACAAAAACGTATGTACAGCAATTCGTATGATCTCTTACGAAATTACGAAAAAACTGCTGGCCGGTAACATGACTACCGGTCACATGACAGTTAAGTTTAGTGGTCTTTACAGTTAAATTTAGCCGAGAAGTGGTTACTGTGAGCTGAGTACAGGGCACAGTAAAGTCACTGCCGTTTCAGCGGCCATTGCAGTTGAGTTTAACCGACACAAGGTGACCGTCCTGTGGCGACGACAGCAAAACGACTAGTTAAGACTAGAAAAAAAGATTGTGGTTTGGGTTAAAACACCGATCCCCTTAAGTACCAGTAGTACTCCCGGGCCACAAACACCTGTTTTCTGGGTGAAAGTCTTGTGTTTTCCCCTTAAAGGTCCTATGACATGCTGCTTTTTGGATGCTTTCATATAGGCCTTAGTGGTCCCCTAATACTGTATCTGAAGTCTCTTTTATATAGGCCTTAGTGGTCCCCTAATACTGTATCTGAAGTCTCTTTTATATAGGCCTTAGTGGTCCCCTAATACTGTATCTGAAGTCTCTTTTATATAGACCTTAGTGGTCCCCTAATACTGTATCTGAAGTCTCTTTATATAGACCTTAGTGGTCCCCTAATACTGTATCTGAAGTCTCTTTTATATAGACCTTAGTGGTCCCCTAATACTGTATCTGAAGTCTCTTTTATATAGACCTTAGTGGTCCCCTAATACTGTATCTGAAGTCTCTTTTATATAGACCTTAGTGGTCCCCTAATACTGTATCTGAAGTCTCTTTTATATAGACCTTAGTGGTCCCCTAATACTGTATCTGAAGTCTCTTTTATATAGACCTTAGTGGTCCCCTAATACTGTATCTGAAGTCTCTTTTATATAGACCTTAGTGGTCCCCTAATACTGTATCTGAAGTCTCTTTTATATAGACCTTAGTGGTCCCCTAATACTGTATCTGAAGTCTCTTTTATATAGACCTTAGTGGTCCCCTAATACTGTATCTGAAGTCTCTTTTATATAGACCTTAGTGGTCCCCTAATACTGTATCTGAAGTCTCTTTTATATAGACCTTAGTGGTCCCCTAATACTGTATCTGAAGTCTCTTTTATATAGGCCTTAGTGGTCCCCTAATACTGTATCTGAAGTCTCTTTCCTTTAATTCAGCCTTGGTCCAGAATTACAGCCACTAGAGCCAGTCCCACAATGAGCTTTCTTTAGGATGTGCCATTTCTGTGTCTGTAGCTTTAAATGCTATTGAGGAGGAGAGGGGGGGGTGTGGCCTTGACCAACTGCCACTTTGCTTTAGCCATGATGTCTCTCTCTTTCTCATGGGGGGGGCCAAATTCTCTGGGCGGGCAAAGCAGAGAAAGGGGAGGTAACCTTTCCCCTTATGACATCATAAAGGGAAGATTCCTGATTGGCCCATCTGAGCTTTCATTTTCTCAAAGGCAGAGCAGGATACCCAGGGCTCGGTTTACACCTATCAACATTTGTAGCCACTGGGGGGCCATAGGCAGGCTGGGGGAACTCACATTAATGTTAAAAAACCTCATAAAGTGACACAAACTCACCTCCTTGCTTAAAAGCCCTGTGTTTTAGGACTCGTCCATCCACCCTGACCTCCACCCTGCGCGGATCTTCATGCTCTTATGCATGCAAATTACAGCGCATTACTTTTCGTAGCTAGCTATATGTACGGAGGGTCCATGAGGATTTAGCTTTAAGTTAATTGCCATCCAGCTCAGACACCCTGAACAAAACAACAGAAACAAAATAGTTTTTTTTAAGGCAACATGTTATGGTGGGATTATTTCCTTTGACAGAAAGTACAGTATGTTATATTACAAGAACCACAGCTCCATGAAGTAATGACAAAACACAAACTGTGTCTGTTTGTGAAAGGTCTTTTATTATACCGAACAATTTAACAATCCAAGTTTATTTTCAGAAGTAAAATGAGCCCTGGTATCTGAAATAGTACACACAGCGTGCAGAAAACAGCTGGTAGAATGTAAAGCGTAGTAAATATTATCTGTGTGTGAAAAGAGGAAATATTTTCATGCTATTATCCTGTTTGTGTGTTCTGAAAATGGCAGCTTGTGGTGTTTTCATTTACAGTAACTGTCAACAATCTCTTTTCACACACAATCATACGACCTCAGCCACTGTGTGGATTATACTGTATTACTGTACATTGTCTGGTCTGTAAGAGTTCAGTTTCCATGGTTATAATTCAGAATATGTTCACGCACGCGCGCACAGATGATTGTTGGTCTTCTGCAGCCTCACATCACTTTGTCAGTGCCGTGTGTGTCTGCGGGTTCCCAGACTGCATAAAATCCGGCACTGTGTTAACTGTCAGTCACTCTTGGTTTTCACTCTGTTTATTAGTGCAACTTAACACTTGAGCATGTGTCGTCCCATCAACCAGATGGAAAAACAGGCAGTTGAGCAGCCAGAGAGTTAGACTAGGAGCCAGTCAGCTAAACACAAGAATTTGTTCCTCAGATTCTTGTCAAGCGAGTAATCATTTAGTCTATATGGTGTCTGAAAATAGTTAAAAATGGCCAACACAAGTTCCAGTGGCTCAGTAGCCAACTAGATTTAATTTGTACCGTGCAAAAGCCAGAAAAGCAGCAAAGCATGCGTGCGTGCGTGTGTGTGTGTGTGTGTGAGACACGATGGGGGAGTTGCACCTGTGAAACCATCAGATCTGTAAAACCAGAGTTCACCCACAGAGCAGCCTGGATCTGACCAAATGAGCTCTGTTGAGAGATGGCATGTTCATAGCCTGCAGCCATACACACACACACACACACACACACACACACACACACACACACACACACACACACACACACACCCGCGCCAGGAGGCTTGTATATCCACAGCATACTAAAGACACTTCCTCTCTCAGACACACACAGACCTTGTGTACTGGCTATGAGATGAATAACTGAGCTCTCAGATGTGTTTCATATTCCCTGTCAGGTTTGCACACATATGCTGTGATACAGCACCGGCAATAAAGCCAAAATATCAACACGTATTATCAATGCACCACAAAAGTTTGTAACTAAGTACATCAACGCAAGTACTGTACTTAAATAACCAATTCAAGGTCCTTGTACTTTACTTGAGCATTGCCTTCTTTATGTATCTTTATCATTGTGCTCCATCTCAGAGGTATATCTTGTTCTTTTTACTCCACTACATTTGTCTGACAGCTTTAGTTACTTTTCATCCCCTTCCTGTCCAGTGAAAACCACGGATCTCCAGATGTGTTGATGTTGAATGTTGGTGATAAACTGAAGGATGAAGTGTTCCTTTACGTGTTGAGAAAATCCCCCAATGTCTTACCTGTTGATACTTACCTACTTGGATACTGCATGAAGTTCTACATGGCTGAATAGATGTTAAGCTCGTCCTCGACAAACTCTTGACATCCTGATGAACTCTTTGACCTGTAAAATGAGATTTAGGTTACTTCAAAGTGGTATTTGATTCCACGCTAACGAGCAGAAAGAGGAAGGGAAGGACCGAGAGATGTATTTATAACTCCATGTCCTCGGTCTGGGACTGTTTTATGGGTGATCAAATGCATCTCAATATGTCAAATCATGTATACAGATTTCTTTTTTAAAACTGGTTTCTGATGATCAGTGAAGTCGGACTGCCATTAATGGAAAATCACATTCTGTGCACTCTTTTTAGTAGTAAGTGGAAGTACTGTAAGTGAAGGACTTTTAAAATATCTATATTCCAACCTGCTGTATAAAGGTGGCTTTGCACTCGCCCCCACCTTTGTAGCGATTTGGGGGAATTGAGTATTATTTATATATATATATATATATATATATATATCAGCTGAAATCATTAGTTTCTGCAAATACTGAACTATCTTTTAAGCCATGTGCACACAAACAATGACCGATAACTAATCATTTCTTAATATCATTAGTCAATACTCGATCTATATACATGTTCCTTCTGTGTGGAGTTTTAGACTCCACTCCCACTCTTTTAGACAGACTCTCCCTACTTTGTTCTGTGCAAACATGTATGTGACATACATAATAAATGTATCTGTCTGTATCTGGCCGTATCTGTCTGTCCTTGTGGAGATGAATAGAACAGTGATCCCTCTCTCTCTCTCAGACACACACACACACACACACACACACACACACTATCTGTCTCTCTCTCTGTCTCTCTCTCTGTCTCTCTATCTCTCTCTCTCTGTCTCTCTCTGTCTGTCTCTCTGTCTCCATCTCTGACATTTATGGATCTGCTTTCTTTCCTCCTGTTCATTTTGTTCCTGGCTGCTCAGCACTGACCACACACACACACACACACACACACACACACACACACACACACACACACACACACACACACACACACACAGTGGGTTGAATGTATTAAGATTATTCTAAACATCAAGAAGAGGTGGACTCTGTGTGTGTGTGTGTGTGTGTGTGTGTGTGTGTGTGTGTGTGTGTGTGTAGCGGTGCCCTGCTGTCTGTGGTTATATTTCTGGCCTGTACTTCCTTGTAGTCCGGACAGATAAAATGTTCTGTGGCTTCAGAGTTAAGATTCAATTTACAATGAGACATTTATTATTTATTGCACTGAAATGATTCCCCTCCACACACACACACACACACACACACACACACACACACACACACACACACACACACACACACACACCATGTTTGCTGGAACTGTTTTGGGTCCTTCACACAGTTGAAACGGTCTTGGATTATCTTTAATTTAATGGGATGCAGAGTGACTTCAGTCTGTGGTTTGTTCAGGTTCATACAGTCCAATGTATCTCGTGTCTGGTAGATGTAGCTAAATCTTTGACTATGCGTTTTCAGATACATATCAGTCAGTCGGGTGTGTCCACCTGAGTTACAGTAGCTCTGTTTTTGGTCTCAGTTTTCCACCTGACTATTCTGTTAACCACAGCTCAGTGATATCCAAGTCTTTCATAATGCTTAAAAATCGCTGTGTTTCTCCTTCTTTTCTTTTGGACATGCATCTCTACCTGCAAACTGTTGGCTGGTTGCTTTGTGTCCAACGCACAGAGCTGACCATAAACAGGCAAGAGACCGTGTGTCGCAAACTGCTGTAAAAACCCAGATGCAGACGCACGTTGGCAAGGAGTGTATGGTAAATATGCTGGCATGAATGTGAGTATGAGTAAGTATGGGTGGATGATGAATAGGAACACCCATCCATCCATCTAATCATGTCCAAAGAAATGCAGCTCCTAAAACCTGAATGCTATCGACATATTCCACGTCTTAATCTGAAAACGCTACATTCAGAATAAAACAAATTCTGAATACCCAAACTCTAGAAGCGGTGTTTTAGGTTTTACTCTGCACCAAGCTCATCTCACTCAAACGTTTGGTGAGTGATCTCTGTCTAATGCAGAGATAAAACTCCTCCAGCAGTGAGATGCAGACAGAAATCGAAGGAGAACCCATTTGGAGAGTTGGATTGAACCCAGAGGCCTTCTGAATTCAGAGACGTGGCATCTGAGGTAAAAGTACGGAGCTCAATAACCGTTTGTCTACGCGTGTGAAGGATAACACGCAGTCAGCAGCAGGCTGGATACCTGACGTGATATCACTTCTTGAAGGATGAATATCGCTCCCAACAGGAAGTGGAGCCGTGAGACGAGACCATCGGTGTTGTTAAAACTCGTGCAGACATGTGAATAGTCATGGTTCTACTTCCTCTCTGTGTCTCTGTTCGATGAAGGTCAGTGGCAGCTTATCGATTGTGGCCGGCCGCCTCCTCTGCGCTGCATACTGTATGGGGCTTTTTATAACCTGACAGACAGACACAGACAGACAGACGCTCTTTATAGCTGTCTGTCTGCCTGTCTGCCTGTCTGTCTGTCCCCATTTTGTTCTCACACTGTCTGTATCTGTCGGTCAACCAAACCTTGCTCATTGCCTTTGTCTGTACGCTACCAATGGTGCAGCATCAAGTATTATTAGTATATGTGTGTGTTTCAGTGGTGATACCCTCTCACAGACACACACACCTCCTCCTCATGGCTGGTTGTCTCGCCGATCAATATTCTGCAGTGGAGCTCCTCGGCCTGCACCCTGTTAATCCTTGCTGTGTGTGTGTGTGTGTGTGTGTGTGTGTGTCTCCCCGGCCTGCTCGCCTCTTATCAATATCTTCACCTCTCTCTCCGTTCAGAAATGATCCTCTCCTCTCCAGCACTCATCCACCTCTGTGAGAAATGGGTGCAATCAGAAACAAGCCGTCCCGTCGTTGTCGTTGGACTGAATACCGAGCGGCTGTCATGTGGACCGACCGGCACTAAGTGCCTCAAATCTTCCTGCAGTAATGTCAAGTGGAGGTCAGATGGATGTGCCAGGGTGTTTTTTTTTGGTCACTGGTTGTGTGCTGCAGCTCCGCAGAGCCCACTTCAGCCGGTGTGCCTTGTGGCATGCTCATGCATTCCCAACACCGCCTCACAGCAGGAGATTAGCGGTGCTGACCCGTGATAATTATGGCCAAACAGCGACGGTGTCGTCGCGGTAACCTGATTTTTACCGTGACGACTGAGGTGTGCAGATGACTCACTGCATTTGAACGGGCTTGTGTAGCCAGCGATGTGCTGCTGGTTTGTATGTCCTCTGTGTGTCTGTGTGGGTTTCCGTTTCCTCCCACACACCTACATATATATATATATATATATATACATACATACATACATACATACATACATACATATACACATGCAGATGGGCTTAACTGGACAACACACAGGTGTGAATGGTTCTCTGATAAGGAGTGGGCCATAGGAAAGAAATCCTCAATCACATTATGTATTTGGCTTGTGATATTGTAAAGTTTCAGGGAAATCAATTCAGAAACCGTCGATGGGTGAAATGAAAATATGCCTTCGATAAAAAATCATAAAAATGAAGCAGTTCAGCTCATTGATTGCCCAAAATGGCGTAACACAGAGAGAGAGAGAGTGAAGGGATAAATAATATCTATGAACGGTACGACTGACAGAGGAGGGATGTTCTTGTCTCCGTGTATCGCCCAACGTGTCTGTCTACTGCACGGGGGTCGCAAGGCTTTCTTATGTTAACAGTGTAAGACAACTTAAAGAAATAAATATATACTATATGATTGTATGTATGTATGTATGTATGTGTGTGTGTGTGTGTGTGTGTGTGTGTATATATATATATATATATATATATATATATATATATATATACACACACACAGTTGGTCTATATCTCAGCATTTCATTCATTTTTAATGTTTAATGTGTATATTTTTAGTGGGTGGATTTTTTGAGGGCTACATAAATTGAATGTGTGGAAAAAAAGAAGCCTATTAAGTATGTATGATTGTTAAAAAAAAAAAAAAAAATGCATAATACAAATAATGGTATAAAAAGAGCAGGGAAAGCCGTCTCTGACCATATTCCCAGGAAATAATCTTCCCAAAATGTGTCCCTATCACTCGGTTTAAACAAACGTCCTGCAGTTATTGCCTTATTATTTTATGAATGAAAATAGTACATGTAAACATAAATGATGCCACTGTTTGGTCCCTTGGTTTGATTGAATTGATGCTTATTTAAATCATGAATATTTGTCACTGAGCTTGCATTTTGTCGGCAGCGAGTGGGAGCAGCTCTTACTTCTGATGGGGGTCGGATAAAAGCCCTGCTGCAGCGAGAGGGAGGTGTCGGTGGGGGCGGAACTGAGGGAGGTGGGGGTGGCAGGCTGCTGGTGGAGTGAGGAGGGGGGGCAGCAGAAGACAGGGATGGAGTTGGCAGGGTAAAGGCAGATAAATGAGGAGGTGGGCTGGTGTGGGAGAGCGATGGGTGGGGGGAGGTAGGTAGGTGGAAGGATGCCAATTTGACAGCTTCAGGGTCCTGCTCTGCACCACCACTGCCTGTAACACAAAGAGAACAAAGAGGCTGAGCACAGGAAGAGCCACCAACCTTAATTGATTTTTGTAATGATATTCATTTTACAGTGCTGCACTGTAGGACAGACTGGGATCAGGATGAGTGTAGTCTCGCGTTGCCAGACCTTCCTCCACAGAGCTGCGGAGGAGGGTCTGACTAGTCCACACATTCTGGATGGGAGAAAAACCTGCTCTGGTTTTGGAACTTGTTTTGGTGGAACGTGGACGTTCAAAAGTAGTTTTAGTCGTGCAACAGAAAACTCCGATTGGACAGATAGTCTAGCTAGCTGTCTGGATTTACCCTGCAGAGATCTGAGGAGCAGTTAACCATAGTCCTCACAAATCCACCAGAGGTTAGAACGCCAACACAGAGACAGAGGAAGGGGACGGACATCTGGCTGAAAAGAGGGACGTCAGGCGGAATTTCCGGCAGCAACGGAATCCAAATGACTGCAGAAAGTAGTTTGAGGTTTTCCTGCATGTCTCTGTTTTATACCACACATTTTATAGAACGATGAACAAAAAAATGAATCAACTTTCTCCCACCCCAGAGTATTAAGTTCAGTACATTTAAGTGAGTGATTGTATGTAATCATCAGCTCTGTCCCTTTTTATTTCATTATTGTGTTTCCCCCATGTCCCCAGTAATCACGGCCGGCTCATTTGGTCCTTAACAGGGATTCTTTGCAGCTCTGCGCTTCCCTTACCGAAACATCATATCTCGGTGTGTAATTTGTGTCGGCAAAGAGGCTTCACAGCCCTCCCGTGGCTCCGTCTGTGGGGGTGCAGGAGCTAACGGCGTGGGCGGAACAAGTTCGAGAGCTTATTACATTTTACAGACGAGAATTTCACATAAGTTTGAAGCAGATACTTTAACAGAAGGCCGCGGGGCAGGGCTCATGCACAGGACTGAAAAGGTCATTTCTCCATCTAGGATGTACATGACCACACAACGTTCTGTGACAGTACTTATAGAGAATTGTTTAGATATTTAGTGATATGGCTGCATTTAGTACAAGAAGTCTACAGCTTGAAGACTGACCAAAACTTCAAAGTATTTGAGAGTGAATGAGGGGAGACGAAGCAAAAGATTTTCTGGAATGTAATTAGCACACCATTGATTTAAAATGAGGTTTCATGTCTATTGTACTCTTTCCCCCCCCACTCTCATTGTTTTCACTGATGGTGTGTTGACGACATCAAAGAGAGCATGAATTAGAAAATGGAGGGGACGATGGGGGAGGAAAGAAGAGAAGGAGGGAGGGTAAACAAAGGACAGATGGGAGTTTGGAGAGAGGAGAAGTAGGAGGGAGGAAGTGAGTGAGTAAAGAGGAGGGGATGGAGGAGGAGATGAGCGGCGAGAGAAAGGGACGTTTCCATCAGTCTGTCTGGTGGCTAACCTGATTAGCTTAGCAACGCCGTAGGACCAGATCCGGCCAATCTGCTCCGGAAACACAAACAACAATCAATGCTCTTCTTATACAGACGTGTACAAATGCACACGCACTGACCGCTAACACGGCTCTCTGTTTGTTCATAATGTAGAGCAGTGTGTGCGTCTGCTGGGTGGTGGGAAGAGACTTACATTATCCCAAATGTTTTGCAACAGTGTTCAGACCCAGAGAAAGCTGTCATTTTAATCAAAGTAATGCTCCGTTACATGTGGTCGCCTGTCGATGGCGTCATATCCCCTTTGTGCATGCGTCAGTGTTGTGGTTGTCTGCCAGAAGTGGTCATATCCGTCCCCTTCCTCTGTCTCTGTGTTGGCGTTCTAACCTCTGGAGGATGTGTGAGGACTATGGTTAACTGCTCCTCAGATCTCTGCAGGGTAAATCCAGACAGCTAGCTAGACTATCTGTCCAATCTCAGTTTTCTCTCGCATTACTAAAACTACTTTTGAACGTCCACATGTTCCACCAAAACAAGTTCCTTCCTGAGACTATTTAGCAGAGGCACCGTGGCTCCGCCCCTGAAGCTGCTGGGTAGACTGGGTAGAAAAACGGGTAGCTTCAGACTGAATGATTCATCCTCATTGTGTTCATCCGTTGCTCTTTCTCCCTCCCTCTGCTATTTTTCCTTACTTCTCAACTGTCCACAGCTTCAGCTGTTCCCCGTTTTCTGCCTCTCCATCACCAGAGCTGAAATGTCTAATCTGCTGCACCATGTCTGCTCTGTCATTTTCTGCCTCTTCTTGATTGCCCTCCTCTCCCTCTACCCTCCTTGCAGCTCCTCTCTTGTTCCCGTTCATCATCTAGCCCGGCCTGAGAGACAAACACCACCTTTGCATCTTGTCCAGACTAGATACGATATGCACATCAACAGTAGGGACAGTGCTGAGAGTCACAACGTGCTTGATTTAGGGGCTACATCCCATCTATGATTGCGCCGCTGTCCCTTTTTCTCCAACCACACACACACACACACACACACACACACACACACACACACACACACACACACACACACACACACTAACCCAAAAAATCCCATGGAAAGAACAAATCCAACAGACTTCCCCAGTCTGTCTGTTTCTCATCTCGGAGCCAATTGGTTCCTGCTGAAGTCGTAAAACACAAACAATATCATTTTATCAGTAATTTCCTTAAACAGCTGGTCACTGTATTTTCTATCAAACAAAGAGGAGGAAACAGTGCATTTGTTGGGGACTATTTTCAGCGGCGGATTAATACACATTTGGTGCTCTAGTGAGTATTTGTGGCAGCAGGACGGTGTGTGTGGGATTGAGTCAAAATAAAGTACAGTTTGTGTGTGTGTGTGTGTGTGTGGAACATGTCAGCCAGTGCAACAGGGTGGCTCATTGATGTGTTTCTATGATACATCAGGCTGTGATACACACACAGGATCAATTCATCGATTGTTTTGGCGTTTTAATGGGATATGTTGACCACAGCTTTGTCCTTTCAACATGCCGATGATAAAACATAAAGACTGCTTTGTTCCTGAATCGTACTTTCCAGCTTTTTTTTTCTTTTTCTGCCAGACGTAAGACTGGAGGGGATCATGTGTTTGGTCGTGTGCGTGTATCTGTCTGTCTGGAGCTAATCTGGCATACTTCTGGACCCGTCAGCCCAATATCTTTTGTGCACATTTCTGACTGTATGCTCCAGGACCTGTATTGGTTGCTGAAAAAGGTTGTCTGTCCCGCTGGAAATAGGACAGCGGCATAGTTTTGATGAGCGGCGTTTGGCAGCGGTGTATTTTGGCCTTAAAGGAGCAAACCGTACAAACGTATTCAAGGATAACAAAAGAGCGTAAGTAGATAACAATTGTTATTTTGGTGCATTTGACTGGGTTATGAGCATGTTCAGGTACTAGCTATCATCATATTCCAATAGTTTGAAGTTGGTTTCACTGAAATCAGAAATGACTCTACAATGTGACAGAAAGAACAACTTGACAATGCCGAGCAATCAAATCTCCTGCTGGATTCTAGGCGCGTGGTTGTTACGACGGCCCCCAGTGCATGCTAGTTACTAGTTAGGAAACACACACACCATTATGCATGCGTCCAGATGAGCTCAGCTTGTCAATCTTCACAGATTTTGATTTTGAGTAAAGGCAAGTTGAGCAGGTACCATGTGATGGAAAAACGCCATAAGGGGCCCACAGGCCCCAGCGCAATCGCACTGCCTGCACTGCCTATATGTAGGCCCCTGAGTCTGATCACAGCAAGTCATCTGAGAATAGAAAGACTGTTCAGTTTCTCTTTCACAGCACCAAGGAGGAAGAAGACTTGAAAAAGCTTCCTTGTGACTTCATCAGTGCTCGTTTTCCAAGAGTCTTTATGAAAAGTGAAGTCAGACAGATTTACCATTAGATAGCTTCCACGGGTTCTAATATGAATCCTCTCTTCTCCAGTCCTCCAGCACCACGACAACGAGACCTCGCCTTACCAGTGATTATAGCATTGAGATTATATGGTAATTGAAAATGAGCTAATGTGGGCTGATGATGGTAGTAATTGAAAAGGAATTAAGAGTAGATTAAAAAAAGGTCTTATTTGATCATTTGTCAGAGTTGATCCACGTGGCTGGCTGTGGTGAATAGTCTCCGAGCTGATTAACACAAACTCGCATATCTGTTACAGGCCTGGAATGTGAGCCCTCGAAATCTTCAGTATTTCCCTTTTTTCCCTCCTGGAATTGCATTTAGCTGTGAGGGAGTCTTACCCAACAGTCTTAGTGCCTGGAGCAGCTTTGTGTCCTGGGCATATGAGCATTGCTTCAGAAAAGCACTAGGAATCGTTGCAGCTTCGGTCATTTCAGGGGCCTATAACTATTGTCTTATTCTAACATTGACTCCCCACTTTTTGAACAGCTGTGGTTCTGTAAGTGATTTTCCCCATTTATTTCTCCATTGACATTTCAGAAAATGCTATTGCGGCGCATTCTGTAAAGAAGGCGATGAATACTAGCCAATCAGAGGCAGAGTAGGGTGGGTTTTTTGCGGAATGCGGATGGGGAAAAAAATCATTCAAACTTCCGTAAACAACAGGATGCGTCCCGCCAATGGCTGTGAAAGATGTCATTTGGCATGCAGATTGGAACATTTCCAAAAGCTCTTTGCACACGTCTTGCTAGTCTGCCATTGGTTGAGCTACCGCTTGCCTAAGGTTGCTGACCTCTGTGCAAGAGAGACGATCAGATGCGGGTACTTCTGCCGGTAAGGACCGAAATTGTCAGACATATTAAGGAATGGAAAGAGACTCTTTTTTTATTAACAAATGATATGTTCTATATTATATGTCATGTCCTGTACGCTCCAGAAAGAGCTAGGGTGAGAGGTCTACAGTTTGTTATTAGGATTTACTGCTATAGGTATTATTTTATTAGTTTATTTTGTAATGTATAGGTATAGTTATACAAGTAGTTTGGTCTCCTGTTGTACTGGTTAGCCAAAAATAGATTTGAACATATTCCAACCTGTGTTTTGTTCATTTGTGGCACATCAGTATCGGTCCTGGCCTCCAGCTTTAAGGTCGCAGTACGTTTGAAAGGAACTAAGGAACCCTCACACACACTGTCTTTTTCTTCAACCCCTTCTTGTCTGTTCATACTGGGGTCACACGTGTGTCCTGACATGGAACAGATATGTGAACATCGTCATATAAAAGAATAAATGAGACCCATTGAACGTGATGATCTACAAATACCGTGACTTCCACTGTGGACTGAAGCCTTTCTGAGTTGATGACACAGCTGTGTGGATAGCTCTGCTGCTCCAGACCTACATTGATGCCACTAGTTTTTGTCTGACTGGTTGGCTGCAGTGAGGGAGCTAAGCCAGTGGATTTGAGAAGCCTCTTTAATGGACCGATATGGGTCAGCGCTGCCACATGGACTCACTACAGGAGCTACAGCAGCAGTTGTACACACCTCTCTTCTTTTCTGTAAATGGAAGCTGTGGATTCCCTTCACTGTTCATTTCTTTTAATTCTTTGATTAACATTTAAAGAGAAATGTTCCACTGTAGTAGTTTGAAAGCTCCTTCTGACTGGTTATGTTGCTTGAAGAGAGGAGAGCACATCAACTAATTATAAAATGATGATTTTTCATATTTTCAGTTTGAAACAGCCATGAGTTCTTCTTCCACTGCACATGGAGGGATGCGTTTTGATGTTTACGGAACCGATAAAAGGTTTATATTTGGAATAAATATAAAAAGAAAAATGTATAAGATGGATATTTTTCCTCTTACAGGTATGGGCGAATGATGACATGAGTGGAAAACACAGAGTGCATATTTTGGTGACAGCAAATACACAGCAAATACTTTGAAAAAGAATCTTTGAAGCTGCAAAATCACTGGGAATATTTTCCCATCCCAAATCCACAAGGTTACCAACGTTACTGCTGCATGGCTTCCATGTAGACTATATCTGGAAGACAGCTGTCCTGTGGAACATTTTTATTTAGCTTTTATATGTTTTCTTGACCTCCGTTTCTGTCTACATTTCTGTCATTCCTCAGCTCTCATTATGAGCTGCAACATGTTTTCACGGTCGCATGCACACCCTGTTAAATTATGCATCACATTCCTGCTCAGAGTGACATCATGGATGGAAAATAAGGCTGCTGCTCTCCGCCCGTCACTCCACCTGTCTGCCTTTTTATTTGAGACTGATGAACGCAACAACGCGCCGTGAAAAGAGCCGTTTACGGCGTCCTAGCTCTAGTGTCATTGGGGTCTTTGCTCATTCATTAATCTTGTCATTGTTTGCATGTGGTTGTGTGTATGTGTACATGTGTGTAATACAAGGCAGTTGTAGCACTCAGGACCTCATTACTGAGAGTGCAGGTGTCCTAAGATGCTGATAACAGCTAGAGGTGTGTGTGTGTGTGTGTGTGTGTGTGTGTGTGTGCGCGTGATATTCTATCGCAATGTCGAAAAAACCAGCGGCCGAACTGTGTTCATTTTGCACCAAAGTCCTTAATAAAATTCAAAAATATTCACTACTTTTTATTTATCAAGCATTACATTCACACACTCAAACTTTGCAGGAACTCCAGTTCTTTTGACTATTTTCCTCCAGACCCCCTCCATGTTTCTCTCTTTCATTCATGAAATGAAGTTGTACAGCTTCAGGATGGGCACAAGTTGACTTTTAACTCGCATGAACACATCTTCACATCACTTTCTTTTTTTTTTTTACCCACTTGTGTCTTTTTCATTGTCTTACATCACCTTTAAAATCCACTTCATGTTCATTCTATTAAAGGTGTATACCTGAGGTCTACCACTTTTTAATATAGAGAAATACTCCTCCTCTGTCAGTCACCGGCTGATCTCACACTGGTTCCATCTATGACATAGCTCAGCTTTTGGTAGCTCCTGACTGGCAGAAACAAATCCAGATTCCCTTAGAGAGGGTTGCGTTTTTTGAACCGAGGCAAAAAGGTGGAATGAAGACGGCTCAGAGTTGAGATGAAAAATCTCAGAGTGTGATGTTGCTAGCGGCGAGGCCTGCAGGAGCTGCACGCTGAGCAGCAGTTGGCATGTTGTGTTTGATTTGCCCGCCTGGTGCTTATCTGCCTCGTGGTTCTTGTTTCCTCTGATGTTTGGGTTAAACCGGCGGAGCAGCTGTCATGGACGCTGGCTCTGACAAAGCGGAGAATAGAGGGATTAAAATGGTTTCAAAACGGCTTCATTTGTGAAAAGGTGGCTGATCTGAGTTTAGGTGGATTTACAGAAGATATCTTCTATTAGGAAAGAGTGTTGATTTAGTCTTTCCCTCCTTCATTTCCTTAGTGGTGATAATGCCTTGCTAGTTTCTAACACTTCCTCTGTCCTTGTCTACAACCTCGTCCACATATCAACAAATGTGTTTTGGCATTTATTTGTGGTTTACAATAAACCCAGCGATTATGAGGCACAAAGGACACATTATTTGTGTCGTTGTGAGGCGATTTGTTAGGTGTCTCTATCGATCCATGCAGACAAAAGCTCTGCTCAGAAGTGATGCTGTGTTCACGAATAACTCTGAAACTGTACATTTGTTCTCGTCTGTTAAGTTACTGTCCCAAGTGTCCTTGGTATGAAGCAAATGTTGCGTGCATCTGCCATTACATGTTGTATAAGACATCTCAGGGAGCAAGAAATATCTGTTAGGAAATAATATGCATCCACCTGTTTGATGCGTGAACAACTCATTTTCTTTTTTTTTTAAATGCACTTTTTAGAGTTGTTCCCCTGACAACTGATTCTCTTACTTTTAACCTAAATAACTGACTGAGCAGATTGAAACTGATAAAGTGATTACAGTACATTTAAGAACAGATGAAAACAGTACGTTTGCTACGATGTAACAGCTCCACTCTCTGTTTTCATTTCACACAGAGCGAGCTGTACCCAGCATTGCTGTTCAGCAGTGTGACAGTTAATAGGGGTGTGTACCTAACACGCTACTAATAAATATGTCCTGTAGATCTCAAGAGCTCACACTCACCACTGCACTGCCTTGGGTCCAGAGCAATACACCGGCCCAGTTTCAAGTTGATGGGATGAATGGTTTTCCAGATAATCGAAGGACAGGTGCAAACACGTGTATCTAATGTTGCTGTTGTGTCTCTTGCGGTCAGGATGACAGTTCACTGAGCAGCGAGGAGGAGGCCGAGATGAGCGAGCCCACGTGGCTAGCAGCTGATCTGGGAGCAGCGTCTGACCTGAGCCCGCCGAGCCGAGGAGAGAGGATGCGCCACAGTCCCCAGAACCCACACAGCAAGGACGACGACGGTAAGGACCGGGAGCAGGTTAGACCCACAGTCATCTGCTCTTGAAGTCACGCTGAAAGAACACATTGTTCTTCAGGAGCCAAGAAGAACAGGAGATTAGAATTCTTTCAGCCCATACAATATCTTCAAAATGAATGTAGAGCTTTTTAACGAGTGGCATCTTAACACCGATGGCTTTAATTTTTCCGATCAGACCAATCACAGTTCTCCATGTGGCGCCGTAAATCGAGCTTTGATTTCCACAGACACCAGCAGCAGATAAATAATTCTCCAAGTGATAAACAATAATTACATTTTTTAACATTGTATGCTGCACTTTCAAAAGAAAATGTAAGCCCAGCAGTGCTATGTGTTAACGTGCTTTCATTAGAGCTCTGGTAGCTTTTCTGTTTTGTTCCGTTCTCCCATTGCTTTTAAACTAGCCTCTCTCAGTTTGTCTCTCCGTCACTGTTAACACTGTCATTGTTTCGAGCTTCACAGTTAACACGGTGTTCTTGGAATATCACTGAGTTGGAGAAATGTCTTCCTGGACTCTGCAAAGACACCCAGATACCCTAACCGTTGTGACCATGCCCCTCGTAGCGCCTATCCCGGGCGCTGCGTTTTAACCCTAACCTAACCCTAACCCAGATAGGTCCACTTCAAACATTCAGTACAAGCAGCAGATTGTGTGTGTGTGCGTGCGTGCGTGCGTGCGTGCGTGCGTGCGTGCGTGCGTGTGTGCGTGCGTGTGTTCACGTGAGTGGGCTTGACTGTTGAGTGGCAGGCGGGGGTAAGTGCTTCAACCGATCTCCATCAAGATCTTTCTTTCTCTGCTGGTTGACACATTCAGGAGAGGAGGAGCGAGGGGATGAGTAAAGGGAAAGAGGTGATGGAGGAAGGGGAATCCCCTCCAGATTTTAGTTTAGTGCTTCACATGAATTGCTGTGGTCTTGTTGCCTTACACTTATTCAAAAGGTCATATGTAAATCAAATGGTATTTTGAGGTTCAGCTCCTCATTGATATTATTTTGCATATTTCACATTTCACACAGCTGTTTCCATGTCAGCCCGCTCTGCTTGATAGCAGTCTCAAGCATAGACCGTATGAAACGCTCTCAAGGTCCCTTCACCAGCTGGTCGGAGAGAGAGCCGGTCAACCTGTCTTTGGTGGTTCCACGTAAGGGCCTGGCGTTGGATTTGTGGAGTGTGTTGCTGATCCATCCCCAACTTCTTCTCTTGCTCTCCTCTTCCACTGGTTGTTGGCCCGTTCTGTTGCTGATGGGATCTGGCCAGTGGATGCTCAAGATCCGCCTCAGGCAGCTGTCTATGAATGTTTGTACATTGGTCATTGTGGTCTTGGTTGGCCTCCACGTCTCTGATCCCTAGAGTAGTATAGGCGTAATGTTCGAGCTGAAGAGTCTGAGCTTTGTCTGCTGGCTGATTTTCTTTGGAGCTCCAAAATAATATAATATATTATCTCTAGAGGGGCTTAACACCTATGTGATAGAGTTAAGTGGCTCTACAGTGAGCTCAGCATACTTTCTATTTAGTTTATTAATGTGTATGTAATAGGGCTGCTGATTATTCCTTCAATCAGTGCTCATTTTTTTCTCATTTGGCAAAAAGAGTGGCTCTCCCCTCGTTCCTTATTTTTCTTTTTTCAGTGTCAGAATGTTGCACAGCCAACATCCTTCTGGGGTGGGGTGCTTCCTGCAATCAACCCACCGTCACCCTCACCCAGTTCAACAAACCCCTTTAAGGTTCATGGTATCTGTGTGTTCACCATAGCCTCTGTGTGTGTGAGTGTGTGTGTGTGTGTGTGTGTGTGTGTGTGTGTGTGTGTGTGTGTGTGTGTGTGCAGTCAGTGGCAGAGTGTAAAAGGTCACTCCCTACACCTCATATTGAAGCCAGAGAAAGGTTGTAGGCGTCCAAATGCCACAACACCCAGAGGAGCTATGAGGCATAGTTGAAGTGCCTTTCCTGCTCAATTAGACTCCAATCCAAGAAAACAGGCAGGCAGCAAAGCCTCCTCTTATTCCTCTAATGTGCAGGAGTGTTGGCCTGATGGATGGGTCTATAGGAAGCAGGGAAACCTTCAGACTTTCCAGAGGTCTTGAAATGGGTTTGTGGAAAACACAGCCTTACTTTTTTTTTGATAATGAAAACATGTCCTTGATAGTAGCTCACACCCTAAGGAAAGTCTTGCCTTGGATTCTTTTCCTTTTAGATTAAAACATGAGTTCAGATCAATGTGCTGTCTTCTTTTTATATTTAATGTTTAGATGAGTGTGGGCACCACTTGTGTTCCCAGTTAGTTCCATTCAGCAGTGCTTTGCAATTACCACAAGCCATGCTTCCTCCTCTCCTTTAGCTCTGAAAAGATGTGAGAGCAGTGCCGGTAACGGCCTCTGCTGTTGCTATGAGACTTTTATAAAACCTCTTTGACGTGCTGCACTGTTTAAAGTAAAAGCTGGAATATTTTTCACTTTTCTTATGCGTGTTCTCCCAGCGCTGAAAGCCCACTAAACGCTCATCGCTGCGGGGAACACGCAGCAGCTCTTTCCTCTGACAGCGATGAGGTTTGAACACGCAGCCAAAGAGCTTGTGGTTGATATGACTCCCAGAGTTAATATCAGGTGGGTGTTTTCCTAACCAGCAAGCTGTCAGAGCATTTAACTGGAGTAGGCAGCTAATTTCAGCAGAGCAGATGGTCTGCACACACACACGCCCATGTCCAGCTCAGAAGCAGCAAGTAAATCACTTTTAAGAGCTTCTGACCGCCACCTTTTATTCTCTTCTGCTCCACTCAGCTTAACAGTGACAGCTAAAGTGAAAAGCTCTTACTGTGTGATGGTTCAGAACGGCAGTTTGAACATGTGGCCGACTGCACATGAGTCCAGTTCAAATTGGTGTTGAAAGATGCATAAAATCATCAAAAATAAGAAACCAATTGAATTTCTGTGACATTCTGCCAGAATGCCTTCTTCATTCCTGAAAGCCTTAACTCCGGACATATGTGGTTTCCATCCGACAGCTGCAAAATGAGGTGCTAGTGCCAAACTAGTGCACTGCAGCAGGGCTAACCTTGACTCGGGATGTCACTGTGAATTTATCCAACCGACGCTATGGGATCCAACCTCGGACAGAAGTCAAACAGGCCGGCAGGCGAGCTAGGTCACCAGATCTGCTTTTGCCAGCAATAGACAATTTTTTTGACACCTGTATTCTTTAGCTTTCTGAGAGGGCGTGCATGTGTGAGAAAGTGAGTGTGCACTCCACACCTCTCCACATCACTCTGGCTCGCGCTCTGTAGAAGTGGCCCTTCTACTGCCTCTCAATTCTGGGAAGCGAGTCCCCTCCCTCCCTCTCCGCCAAGAGACATCCACACCAGATCCCCTCTCTGCTTCTGACCTACTCGCCCGAGAGGCTCCTGTCTGCTGTACAGAGCAGAGTCCAAGGCCTCCTTTTCCTGGAGCCTTTTGTTCTGTAGAAAACGGCTTGTGATGGAGAGGGCTTGTCAGAAGATGGAGCGGACATCACAGGTCCTCTCCACAGGGGATAAACTGAAGAGACGGAGGGAGAGAACAGAGTGGAGTGGAAGGGAAATGGAGAAAGGATGACGTCGTCTAGGAAGGAGGAGGAGGGAGAACAAAATGGTGGGTGATAGATAGGCCAATGTATTGATCTGCTAACATACTGAGCTTGACAGTGTCTGTGACTGCTGATATTACAGATATTCCAGGAAAACTTGTTTCCCTCCTTCTTTCTAATAGAGGAGTGACGATGGGGATGGAAGGAGAGATAAAGAGACAGTGGGTCAAACTGATTAGTGGACTCTCTTCCTGACATCCCTCCCTCCATCTCAATACATCCATCATTTAATAAGCAAACTACTCTCTGTATTCTGGATATGTGTACAGATCAGATACAGGTCTCTAAAATCACTTACACATGCATTTACTGTTTGTAAACTTTAGGTACATTTTCCATCCTTTCATCCGTGTCGCTACTTAATTTCCCCCCTCTTAGATGCACATCATTATCTTGGTCGTATTAAGAATTTTTCATATGGCAGAGTGTATAAACTGTGTCCCATTTACAATAAAACGGAAAATCTCTTTTACTAATTGAATAAATAATGTATGTGGAATCTGGTGGTATTATCTGGAAAATGAGACATGCACACAGCTAATCCCAAATACGACCTTAACTGTGATCGTAGATGTCCACGGTGTGTATGAATGAATAAATGCACTCAGCACAAGATCTCATCCATATCCTTCATCATGACCTGATTATATATTCCACTGACACGAGAATGATCAGGAATCAATCTCACTATACGAAAGACAGGCCGGCTCATTGTGAGGTGTTCCTCTAGGCTCCCTTCTGGGGCCTCTGATTTACTATACGCATCCTCTAACCAGCATTATTTGATTGATTTTACTTTAAGTGTCTTTATTATTGTTGGATTGTTTCATTTTCCCCCTGTTCACTCCCAGGTTTCCTACGCATCCTTAAAAATACTTAAAGGTAGTCAAATTCATTAATCAAAAAGTAGGGTCTTATTTGGTATTAAAATGTCTTTAATCAATCTTTCGTTTACCTCCCATGTCTTATGAACGTTTTACAAATCATAAGACGTGGGAGGTAGGATTTTATGAAGCGTTATTTTTCTGACGCTGCATTGTAAAATCTCCAAGTAATTGCCACATCTATCAAAACAAAATTACTCAATGCCTCTCACATTAACGTCACACAGATCCATATAGCGAAAACAACAACACTCATATTTTCCCATAAACATTGTATTTGTGATGTTTATTTTCCAATGCTATATCAGGGATAAAAGTGTCATAATAGGAATCACAGAGATAGGCAGACTTATCTATGACGGGTAAACAGTCAGGACAACGGCATGCTGTCAGGTGAACAGTCAGAAATTTAGCCAGGCTGCAGTCAATAAAGACGGAAGAGAGGAGGCAGAGTTATCCTCCCTGCATGCATAACCTTCTCCTCAGGGACAGATCCACACACACACACACACACACACACACACACACACACACACACACACACACACACTAGGAAGCTGCACATCTAGAAATCTTTGTCAGTCACGTACACACGCATGCATGCATGTATGTGTGTGTATAAACAGCATGTATACACCGTAAACACACACACACACACACACACACACAAACGTTGATGCTGTAGGCCAGTGGCCCACATGGTCTAATGTGTTGAAGCGGAAGTAGCGAGGAAAGTAGGGCAATGGGAAACAAACGACAGGATGACTTTGATCCCCTCCTCCTCCCTTCGTCATCCTCCCCAACATCCCTCACCCCTGCTTCCCAAAGCCGAGTGGAAGGGGGGGGGATAAAGAGAAGAGGGCCAGCGAGGAGGGAAAGGGTCTGAACTGCAGGATGGAGGAATAGAGGTCAGGCTGTATTAGAAGGAGAGAAGAGGAGGGAGCGTTGGATTAAATCATCCTCTCTCTCTCTCAGTATCAGTCCACTGGATGGAGGCTGGCAGACTGAGACCAGGATCAGTTCAGTCTGATGCTACAACCAGAGCACAGTTTATCTCTGGGAGTATCATTGAAAAAATACACCTGCCTTAAAACCAGGATGGATGACAATGCTGTGTTTGTAGGCAGTTTAGTTCTGCTGCACATGATTTACAATGTAATGTTCAGTGAGGGGGGGTCAGGCTTTCTGGAGTCCAACAGTCGTTGCCTTGAATACTTGAAGAAAACTTTGTTTTTGTCGCATGCCTCCACGATTAATGGAAAATCACAAAACGGAGAAAAATCTTGATGAATTGAAGTAACAGGGCTGCATTTAACAGCAATTGTGTTTTGGGGTTTTCATTTGCATGGAGATTTTTTTGTAAACAGTGCTTGTATGGATGGGACTTTTTTAAGAACGAAGGAGGAAAAGTATGTGGACTAGAGGCATAAATCCATGATTGGTATTGAGATTCACATTGAACAGACAGAGACACACTTGTGTAAGACTCTGTGGATAAAAGCATATGCATACCAGTGAACGTTAAATTGCAACAGTGTGTCTTTTGAATATTTTTACGTATGTAAATGCCTTAAGCAGTGTTTCTCTAGATCGTACACACACGCGCACACAGATTTTCAGGTCATTGTGGTGTCAGCCTGCCAGAGGACCAGTGGCCAACTTAATGGAAACACCATTTCAAATGCACAGAAGCATTAACATATGACATTTCTCTTTGTTTTGTGGGCTTCTGTACCAAATGCTTCTGGATGTGGGTTTTATTTGTATGTCTTTTGCATCATGTTAGTTATTGCACAATTGCGTTATGCATTCATTATTTTGTGTTTGCATGTCGTAACATTATATTTTCACATGAGGCTGCATCTCATCTAGCTGCATATAAATGTCCATTGTATGTTTATGTTCTTAGTTCTCTCATCACATATGCAACTGTGTGTGTGTGTGTGTGTGTGTGTGTGTGTTGGCCAGGGATGCTCTCCAACGGGGTACAGTAGCTGCTTAATTATTAAACCCCCCCCCCTCCAAGACTCAAACTCAAATAAGAAGCCATGCAATGAATATTAAAAACCCACTATACGGCTCCTCAACAGACACACACACGCACACACACAATATTGACAATAAAAATATGTCAACAGGTTGTGTTCAATCACAGCTTGTGTGTGTGTGTGTTTTTCTCTGGTGACTGTAATTAGAAGGTTGACTTGGAGCAGGGTGCAGTAGCCTCCCGCCTGGCTGTAATGAGGTCTGGAGCTGTGAGAGACTGAAACCTCTGCAGCCTTTTACACAACTGACTAAACTCGATAAACTCGATAAGATCTCAAAGCAGCATGGACGCTGCCTTTTCCTCCGTATCAGATGCTCAGTGGTGTAGTGCAAGTACACCAGACTAAATGGGCCAATTGGCCATATAACTGTGCCCATTTTGTTGTATTTTGTGGAAAAGAGCCGAGTCCAATTTGCAGCAGCAGTTGCATATTTCCCAACCACTTACAGTACCATCACTTTTACCCTTTCAGCTTGAACACTGATATCTCAGGCCACTAATCTGTGGATTTGGGGAAAGGTAGAAATGATCACTCCTCTAATTCATTCAGTAACACTCGATCATTTTAAAGTTACTGTAGAGTAGAAGACTCTTCCTACATCATGTTGGGCTCTAGGGATTCTATGGCAATGTCATTTCATTGGAATGATTTGATCCTGACTGAAACTATTGGATAGATTGTAGATAGATATACACTTTTTTATAAACATTCATGTTACCCAGAGGATGTATCGTGTCACGGCATATCCACAACCCTTGAGGAAACTACTAACGTTATGTCTAGGAGCTTTAATAGGGGTTGGCTTTAGTTGTGCATTAGAAAATTACAGAAACGAACGCTAGTCCGCCAGACTTAAGGTAAGGATAAGAGGCCTACCTTTGTCGTAGCCGGCGCGTAGTTTCGTTAAATTAGTTGTAGTTTCGCTCTTGTCTTTGGACCAGCCCGGTTCTCGGTGCGGTGCCAGTCAGCCTCTCCTTCATTTGTAGACATTCAAGATGCGAACAAAACATTAACACAACTTTGTGGGGATAGGTCACGACAAATCAGAAACGCATCCTCTTCTCACTGACTGTTGTCGGTAGCTGTAGACTCTTAGACCCTGGTTGCACTTGGTTTTAAAATGTGCTTCAGTGATCCGAACACAGGTGGACGGCCAACACACATCGGTATTCACACCTTTGTCTATCACGCGTCTCCAGCTGACCACTTGTGTTGAGATTCCGTTGCTGCCTACGTCACTGACTCTATAAGGTCAAAGGGCCCCGTGCACAGTTATTACGTCCACTCTCTGGCCAGTTGAGTCGGTACAGCTGGAGACATCGCTGTCAGCAGAATCCCAAAACATCTCCTTCATTTGGGCAAAACGATGGACGGTTACACAACACTTCGTCCAACTCATCGTAAAATGG
Source organism: Sander vitreus (assembly GCF_031162955.1). NCBI lineage: Eukaryota > Metazoa > Chordata > Actinopteri > Perciformes > Percidae > Sander > Sander vitreus. Next base: position 33,303,394 of record NC_135861.1, on the reverse strand, counting down.
GCAAGTTATAGAGCATTGGTGCGCTGTCCCCAAAACAACCACCACGTCTTGCATCGATGATGTAGGTTCCTGTTAGGTCCTTGTCAGGGACACATTGGGACGCATTAGCGTTTACACTACAAAAGATATGCAGTCAAATGTGTCCCAGACCACCTTGGCAAGTCACAACGCGCCATCTTGATGTTCTTTTACACTTAAAGCGCTATCCACTTGTGATCTGGTCGCTTCAGACACATTTTGAAAAGTGTAAACAGAATGTGTTGTGATTTTAGTGACGGTCTGCATATTGGTTGTTCAGTAGTTAAAATAGTTGTTGAGCTTCCTCATCTTGACTCAACTGCAGCAGTCAGAATGTTGCACAGCCAACATCCTTCACGCTCCACCCTTCTGGGGTGGGGTGCTTCCTGCAATCACCCCACCGTTCCCCTCACCCAGTTCAACAAACCCTTCAAGGTTCATGGGGTGTGTGTGTGTTTGTGTGTTTGTGTGTGTGTGTGTGTGTGTGTGTGTGGTTGGTTGGGGGTGTTTTAAGACCTTGGGAGTGTCAGTTTGTGTTCTCTTATTGTTTTATGGTTTGGAAGGTTGAGGATGGCCAAAGGTTGCCTCAATAAAATGTGTCCCAATCTGAAATTTGTACCCGTGGTTACCCCCCTTCACCTTCACTCACACACACACACACACACACACACACACACACACACGCAGTGCCTTTTTAAGTCAGTGCAGTAACATAAAGAGACAGATACACACCTCAGGGACCTCCTCAGTCTCCAGCAGCAGGAAGGCTATAGTGGCTCCTAACTGACTTAGAGCTGATAATGTGAGGAGAGGGGATCAATGTTTCTGTTGTCATGGGGAAAGATAACTTAAAATGAGTGGAAATCTGGGAAGACCAGGACTCATAGAACACACTGTTTGGTATACTCTTGACTGCAGACAAAGAAGCTTTGGGCTCTCATTAGGATGCAATTAAGTAGCATCGATTGAAAATAAAGCTTATGGGATGGATGACAGAAATGGAAAATGTTCGTTGAAATCGTTGAACAAATCAAGACAGTTGTGTGATTACAGTATTAGTCGCATGAGGGCTAAAAGTTCTGTGCTATGAAATTATAACACAAAGTTTGGGTTTAATTAAGTTCAACGGCAGTCTTTGTTTGACAATAGGGTCCATGTTTTTCTGGTGTTCAAGCATTTTAATTTCATCAAACACCCAGTCATATTATGATAACTAGGTTTAGGTATCATTTAGGATTTGTCCGATACTGGTGCTAAAATGCTTATTATTATTTTTATGATGCCAGTGCCTGAACTGATACAAAACAACAGTTGTTGACAGTGACGGAAGGCCAAAATGTAATAACAATAACTTATTTCACCAGTCAAACCACTAAATGGCAGAAAGGAACTTTACAACAAATCTCCAGGTGCACTTGACTGCACCATGAGCTCACGAGGTGCAATTGAACGCACCATTAAGTCCTGTTGGTGTTGTTTCTCCTACAACTCCGACTGCGGCAGTGTCTCACAAACTGCAGCTAGGCTACTCTGTGTCTTTAGCTGCAGACTGTTGTACGTTCTAGTAATTGGAATCCTTTCCAGTGAAACACGGCCACGCGTTACACTTTTTAGCTCTCAGCATTTTAAGCCAGCTACTAGCTAACGGTAGGCTAACGTTACCTGCTGCCGTTAACTAGCGTCAGGTGCAGTGATACTTCTGTTGCCTGCAACGTCCGTTTTCGGAGCACCAGAGAGCAGCACAGGCATTTAAGTGGCACTGAAATGAGGCACCATTCGGTCCGGCAGATACCTTTACGTTTCAGTATCCAACCCTAAGTATAACTCGCATGACATGGCATTACTGTCCCATAAAACTGTGAGATACAGTATGTTTCTGGAAATAGAGCATGGTCGGTGGTTAGAGACAGAGACCGATGGAGACGTACAGAGAGAATGGTGATGGAGAAAAAACAGTGAACCTAAAGAAGAGGCCAAATGGAGAGAATAAGAGAAGCTGTGGAGAAACGAGAGGAGACAGGGTGGAGGCTTGCCCCGGAGGTAGATGAGATGAGACAGATGTTACAGGGGTGGAGGGACTCGCTCTGATCCAAACCGTCCAGATGTTTAAGCTTCAAATCACTGTGGCCTGCTGAACATCAGCATCTTTCCCTCCATCCATCAATCCATCAGCGCCTGAAACCTTTCTCTTCTCCTCCTCATCCGCCTTCTCCTTTTCGTCGCTCCCTCCTTTTCTCAATCCTCCTTATGAGCTGGAAGGGTTAAACACACACACAAATAGTATATACGTACACACACACAAACACACACACACAGATCTAAGGATTCATGTGCTTCATCCATTCCACGTTGACATACAACACAGACACACAAACATTTACCAGATTCATAAAGGATTACACATGCTGTGGATGAAGCTACCCCTCCCAGTAGCTGAATCCTCTCCTCACAATAATGGCTGTATATATCAGACTCTTTGGTCAACTGTAACACTGTGATTGGTTTGTAACGTTTCAAATTTGAAAAAAAGAGGATGGAATCACTTTTCTTTTCCTTTTATGTGGTGCATTATCCGCGGCAAAGCCTGGCCACAGGATGTCAGCTGTCAACCACAGTTCTTCCATTAGACATATGTGGACGTGACCAGAATTGATTCCATATTCTCAAAATCAAACATGAAATCGAGGCGTTGACATTCAATTGTCTTTTTTTTGTTCACGTCTATTCATTCTGTTTGAACGAGGTAGTTCTGCACAGTTGCAGATAAAGATTAGGCTACACTAATATAATTACTATTATACTATGTGTAGAATTAGATTCCAGTGGTTGCTGCTAGGGGTGTGAACCTTCAGTGGTGTCACGAGTCCTTTACGATTAGATCGATTCACGATGCGTCACCTCAATATTATTATATATTGCTACACATGGTTTTCAAATTCAAGCAGTATATATATATATATATATATGAACTCCCCTTTTTATGGTGTCTGCTCTTAAAAAAGACACTTTCCTGGCAACAAACAGAGAAATGCAGCAACCGGAAAATCAACAAGTAACATCATAAAGCCAATAATCAATTATGGTCTGTCACTGCATCGCCTAGCACCGCATCGCGATGCATTGATGCAGTGATTCATTACACACTAGTAGCTGTGTAGGGTTGTTGCTGACAGTCCAATAACTCCGGAGCCTTGTAAAGATAGGTGTAATCTTTTCCGAATTTCACAACACCTTTTTATCTAATGAAATATTCTGCTTCAGTCCATATTTGTTGACGTTTAGCCGTTCAAAAACGTGCACAAATGGAGGACTCTCACACCGCCTCAAAACACTCTGACAAGTCTGATCACCAGGTCCATGGCCACAGCAGAGGGACGTCGGGTTGAATCGGTCTCAACTTTTTTGCCACGTTGGTTGTTGCCCCCCCCCCCCACTGCCGCAGCCCAAACGCAATGGAAACACCTGCGTTTTGGCTGTCTGACTGTCTGAGGACGTCCTGACAGAATGTGAACGCAGTCTAAGATCCAGTTTAAATGAATGCTTTGAAATGATCCGATTCTTTCTCTGCCTTCAGTCTGAAGCATCTTGTTCTTCCCCTTTAAAATGTTTACACTAATAAGCAGATAAAGCTTTTTTTAATGAGCCTCCTGTTGTGGGTCTTCGCCCTGATTAAATCGGACCAGGGGATTTCACTTTCTCTTATTAGTGTATTTCTTTATTCCCTCCCTGCTTGCGGCTTCCTTTCCTTCTGTCCGTAATTCACCACAGCAGCGTTAGATGGCTTGTTTTCACGTTTCTCTTCTCCTTCTTTTTCTGTCCTCATTGTGATTCAGTGTCCCATAGTCACTCCCTTTAACAGAAACACACATGTAATCTTTCTCATCTCTCAGATCTTGCGCCTCCTTTCTCTCCCTTTCATTGTTCTTCCCCATTCAAACTTGTTCTGTCTATATATATATATATATATATATATATATATATATATATATATATAATGTGTATGTATGTATATATGTATGTACATATGTGTATATATGTCTGTATGTATATATGTATTGTTTTGCTTGTCGAGCTCTCCGTGTGAAAGGGGAGAGAGACTGAAGGAGTGCAGTGTCAAGGGCAGCTCATCGTCCTGCTCAGCTCTTTTTCTGAATACAAGACAAGAAAACCCATTTGAATTATCTTCACCCTCTTTCTCTTCTGCTCTAACGCCTCTGTGTGTTTGTCCGTCTGTGTGTTCGGTGGCAGATCTATACATCACTGGATAAAGGAAGTGCAGGACCTCTGTCTTTCTTCTACTCTCTATTTACACACACACACACACACACACACACACCCCTGCAAGGAGGGTGGCCCGTGTCTTTTATGAACGGCAGTCCTTGGCCTTGTCTGTTGAAGGCAGATATGAAGGAGGCACCTGCACCCCTTAACCTTGGCCCTGTGTGTGTGTGTGTGTGTGTGTGTGTGTGTGTGTGTGTGTGTGTGTGTGTGTGTGTGCATGCATGCGTGCGTGAGTGAGTGTGTGTGCTCTGTGATTTCAGCCCTCCTTTCAGAACAATATCCAGGAGCAATAAAGATCAAATCACGTCTAAGTTTAAGTTGATTATTACTTTTATTTATTTTCGTCTTTAATTCCTAAATATGTCAAAATGACTTAATGTTTGCTTTGTAGTAGTGAAGGGCAAAACAATATAACAATGTCTGTTGTGTATATATATATATATATATATTTTTTTTTTTTTATATCATTTCTATCGCGATGTGGATAACCAGTGACGTGCTGTGTTAAATCAATACTTACATCTTTTGGACGATGCTATACCTTCTGATCTTCCTCCACGTTATGTTCATTTTGCATAAAAGTTCTTAATAAAATGAGAAAATACTCAAGTATTTAATTCACTCAGGAGTATACACAAACAGGCTTTTTCATACTGGCTATTTATTTATTGAATTACCAGAAAAGATCCTCGTGATATATATGGTTATCGAGCTATGAAATCTAACCAGGGTTTCCGCCGGGTCTTAAAAAGTCTAAAATTTCAAAATCAACCATTTAGGCCTTAAAAAGTACTTCTATCATTTTAAACAGGTCTTCATTTTCCTGCCTCTAATGCTCATTGTTTTATTTTCCGTGGTGTTGTAGTTCTTTCTTTCACCAGTCCAAATATAATTTCACTGTATTAAGACTACAAATGAGAGCAACATGCAACGTATATTACAGCCAATCAGCTTTGGTGTCATTGGCGCGAATCTCTTTCATATTGTACCACAGATATAAAACAGATTATATTCTTCAGCTATGGGGAAGTGCAAGTTAATGAAAAAAAACTGAATTTAGGGCTTAGAAAAAAGATGTTTCAATCCCAGGACCTGTGCAGGTAGAACTGATCAAAATACTGCATTCATGAACACAGCAGGTTTTTTGGTTTTGCGTATTAAAAGGTATTACGTACATGAACTCCATGAATGCTTAATAGTGTATTTCTGATACCTTGAGAACAGGGGAAATGTCTTCATGGCTTCAAATCCATCAAGATTATTTTTTTAAATATTTCATGTGTTGGTCTCGCGGCTATAAAAAGTTAATAGACAGGGAGACATAAAGAGGGAGGACTTTAACTGGTTCATAAACACCTGCGGTGAGTTGTGATAGCCAGTCAAGTTTTACAGCGAGGTCATAAAGTTTGACAAAATATGCTTCTAGGCAGTGTGTGTGTGTGTGTGTGTGTGTGTGTGTGTGTGTGTGTGTGTGTGTGTGTGTGTGTGTGTGTGTGTGTGGGTGGGTGGATGTAAATGCAGCGCTGTGTCTCCAGATCCTGCCCATTGAGCTCTCAGGCGGTTGAACCGACCGTGCTGCTTTAAAACACACTGAATGCAGCTGACTCACCTCTGATAAAAAAAAATAAAATAAAGAAAAGCATTTCCACTTTTCTGGGTTTCATATCTCAGAAATGTTTAAGTGCTTCATAATTCACAATCCCTTCATGTGATTTCTCAGTTTGTACATCCTCAATTGCGAAGAGACGTGAGGAGAGAGGAGTCGATACAACAAGCTCCCAAACCATACGACGATATACTGTAGGTCGTCTATTCCTACCCTCCATACAACCACAGGAGCGTTTCATAAATGAATGAAAATACAGAAAAATACAACCCACAGGAGCGTTGCGTCCTCGTATCTAAATTGAGCTGCCATGGTTTGAAACACATCTTTCACATTGTGAAACGGTTGCAGTTTGGCTAGGTTAAAAGTGCCGAAGGTAGGATTGGGAAGAATTTGAACATCGACAACTTCTCAGTCCCTCCCCCCTTTCTGCTAGAGGCCAAAACGGTCTCCTAAGCCCCGCCCCCCACAAGGGAGAATGAATGCATGTGAGGGAGAATGTGCATGAGCATTGAGTGACACGCACTTAGACGACACCCCCCCCCCCCGGCCCTGATTGGTGCATCTGAACAGGGAGCGGTGGATTTTTGTAAAGGCCGTAGGTGGAGCCAGAGGAGTCAGATTTATGTTAATGACCTGCTTCCTGTAGTTCTACAGGAACATAGGGTCAGTTTCAGCAGATATGACAGACAGGGAGTTTTAGAAGTCTCACCTACTGCACCTTAAATTACAAAAACTACTTGGTTAAGTTAGGACATTTTCATATTTTTGATATGACGGCAGAGAACGTCTGTTTAGTATTTCTGTTAAGCCTCTTCCCTTCAGCTTTGACTATATTGATCCAGGACCACTACAGTTCAATAGCCTGCGGCTCTAAAGGATCTTTTCCCCCTAGCAGAAAACACACCGTATCTAATGTTATCTACAGTAATAACAGTTGAAGTCCAACATACATGTATACATGGCAGTCACTGCTGCTCGTATTGATCTGGTAAGTGGTAGAATCATGCACATACTGTATCAGTAGGACTCTATTCAACATCTATAAATTGTCTGTGTGAAGTGAAAACACAGAGGAACTGACCATAGATCCAGGGTTGGGGGTGTCTGGCTAGATATAGGAGCTTAAAGTGAGGTATGGATAGATATGGGGACAGATATCAGACAGGTTTATATGACGTTAGGAATAGATATGGGCTCTTGGGGGATGAAATGAAGCTTTTTGGCAGAGTTTGGAGATAAATACATTCAATTCAAGAGTTATTATATATAGAGCTGTACAGGGGAGGCGGGGCTTGATATTGGGCTCTGGGTGGTAGTTAAGGGTTGGTACTGTACCCTTGAGATAACGGGAGAGTTCATTTAGAACTTTTCAGCAGATGGGGAAAAATTAGGGATGGGACAGATGGATGGCTCCTGGGGGGAGTTAGAGGTAGATACAGCGTAGATAGGAACCTAGGGAGGGGCAGGTGAAACAGAGACAGTCGCTTTGTCAATAAGTTGGAGCTAACATTGAGACTGCGTGTGTTTCTGAGTTGTTTTTGTAGGAATGTGTGTGTGTGTGTGTGTGTGTGTGTGGGTGGGTGGGTGGGAGTGGTGCAAAGCGAGGTCAAGCTTTATATTCTGGGTCTTTGTGTATATGTGTGTGTGTGTGTGTGTGTGTGTGTTTGTGTTTGTGTGTGGGAGGTAGGCAGAGAGGGAGGGGCTCCCAGCATTGTCTTTCACCTCTCAAGGCCACAGCTACAAGCTGCAGGATACACAGACACACATACACTGCAGCAAGTGACAAAAAGAGATAAGTGAGAGACCTAGAGGAAAGAGAGTGGATGAGTGGAGTGAGGGGATGGACTGAGGTGAAGAGAAGGTGTGAGACGCAGTGATAAGACGCATTTGATTTTAAAAAAAAAGGGGAGAAGTTTGGCAGAAGTCAGTAAAGTGAAAAGTAAGTCAGTGAGGGAATAATAAATGGATAGGGAGGAGTTGGAGTATCAGATGTGACAGAGAAACAGTGGAGTGAGTAAAAAGAAACAGAAAGGAGGATAAAGAATCCAAAGTTATACCACGTACTGTACATTGGTTTATTTATAGCCCTGAAAACGTGTTCGAAACAGGTTCAGCCGATCGCCCTCAGTGGCTTATCTATATATTAGATTACGCTCAACTTTATTGTCATTGTGCAGAGTACAAAGACAGCGAAATGTAGTTTGCGTCCAACCAGAAGTGCAAAAAAGCAGAAAAGTGCAATGTGATATTCAAGTATAGACAGGTGGTGCATAGGCAGGACAAGAAATATAGTGCAGTGTTATAAGAGCAGAATAAATATGGCACTTTGCTGATGTCTGTGCACTGTGGCTGAACTGCTGTGCTTAGTTGCCAGGTTTTATGGCTCAGGTTCCATCAGGTGTGTTTCTTTAAAAAGGCCAATTGGCTTGCAGATTGTTGCTATGTATGTTGATCACTTTAGATCACTGGCTGTTTCTGACCTCTGTGCAAGGCTTTTCATGCTGCTTTGTCAAGAAAATCTTGAACATGCAAGTTGCAACTCCCCTGCAAAGACGGAGAGAACTGAGAAAATTGAAAAAAGAACCGTGAACTGTGATGATAAAGGCCTCATTGCGGCAAGGAAGTACTTATCTGGCATTACAGAAATGTCATAAAGCATTGATATGAACTCCCTTCACAGCCTGATGTATGGAATATCAAGGGAGAGGGGAGATGAACATACAGAGGAGCAAAAAGAAAGCAAAAACATAAAGAGCAAGGAAGCTGGAGGTGGGATATGTAAGAATAATTGGAACAGAGTGGATCCTATCTCCAAAAAAACGAGTGAATTATTGAGCTACATGAAAGCGAATTAGAGAGGGAGTAAGAGAGCGAAGAGGTAGCAAATGCTCCAGAACCACGTCACAATCTTCCATCCCTGTTAGGGTGCCTGCTGTCCCCCAGCAGAGCACAGTACATTCAGGCTGCAGCTCCCTCCCTCTCTCTCTCTGGCCCACATACACTTCACCTCTACATCAATCTTTCAAGGCTTAGCCCCAAAATATAGAGCATACCTAATTTAGCGTGAGTCAACACAATCTTAAAACCAACCAAATGGGACAATGCTGCAAACACACATCATGTTTACATGCACACTAATATCCCCCCTTTTATTCCAAATATGACAACATCCTGAATTTCATACAGGTTATGTAAACAGCTCATTCCGTTTGTATATTCTGTATAAAGCCTTTTTCCCAAATTTAGCATTTTCAGATTATGACATGTGGGATATGCCGGTATTATTCGGGTTTTAGGAGCATTCTTTTGACATGTACACAGCGCAGATATGCGTCTCAAGCTGGGTTTTTACTGCAGTTTGTGACACTTTATGGCCAAGTAGCCAACCGTTAGCAGGGCTGCGCTAGAGATACATGCCTAAAAGAAAAGCCCACATGTCTGGTCTACTTTCAAAGATTATGAAAGACTTGGGTATTAACAGCTTTTTGGATATGTGCAAACATTGCAACGCCGCCTGGCTGTGTTTGCACGGTGGAACAAGCCCGCCACCGCCGGTAAACTCTATTTTGCACGTCTGCACGTAAACGGGAATATTAGTGAAATATTCACTTTCACTAGCCATGTAAACAGCTCAGTCACAATATTGTCTTTTTCAGAATAAGGGCAGAAACCGGAATATTATGTGCATTTCCAAAGGACTTATCGCAATTAGTTTACTGATAACGATGAAGTGTAATGTCAAAGTTCTTCCTGTTTCTATGAGTGCTGACTCTACATTCATTCATCAGTTCAAATGAATGATGTGAAAAAGGCAGTTACGACTAATGGTGTATATTACATCCTGAGGCATCTAACATGGAACTATTTACTTTGCACACACAGACACAACAGCATATCATAGAGTGTAAATATCGCCAGAGGAAGAACTCTGTTATATTGTGTGTAATGTTTCATGCAAAGCTGTGTGCATAATATATATGTGTGTGTGTGACTGTACACCATGGATGTCATTTTTATTATTAAGCCATACAGTAAATGTTTAGCCGTTTCACATCTATAGGACTTGTTTAGTGGCGCCCGTTCTTGACCTGGAGGCGAGAGGATGTTGTTTTGTCCCTGTGGTGTTATGGCGTGATCGGGCTGTATTAGTATATAGATATTTGTTCCGGTATTAATATTTACAGCCAAGTCTATTATGTTCAAGCTAAGCCAGCTGCATGAGTTTTTTCTTTTTTGCGTGAGGATTCAGACAGTATGGAAACACTGAGAGATCAGCCATCCAGCCTGTTTGGTCATTGCAGCTTTTTCAGAGTGGAGTTAAACTGTTCAGGGACGTGAACACAAAGGATCTGCAGACTGCCACACTGTCTCACTCAAAGCCACTTTTCTAAAGCCTGTCCTCCTGACTACAGCGGCTTCCTGCAGTCGAGCAGTAATGACTGTCCTCTGTCTGAGGAGCAAAAGCACAATGAGCACAGAGATGTTCTCCCACCACATGATCGTGGTCTATGATTGGGTGTACAAAAAGCCTGCAGTTTGTGTCCTGTCTCCTAACAACAGCCAATGATGTTTAACAACGACGCACACTTTCCCTAATACTGTCATCCTTTGTCTCCACAGTGTTATTTTACCGTCTCTGTACACACAACATCTTTTGCATGTCTGTCCTTACCCTCTTCTGCAGCTGCACCTCCGTATTGGAGATCTAAGGACAGACTGCGTTGTATGCAGTACAGATTGTAGAGCTATTTGAGGCAAATTTTCAATCTGTTTTTTTGGGCTACTCATGCTGCAAATGGCTCACATTCTGTATATTATTGAGTTTTAAATGATCTTGCAACCTATGGGACAACATCTTCAATCTTACTTGAGTTTATATCAACCACCCTAATGTCAACCACCTACTGCAACTGCTCGCTGTTGCTCCCTTCCCCTCTATTCTTGTCTACATCTTGCAGTAGAGCGTCTGGATTATTGATTTCCAGCATTTGTAGCCACCTTGTAGAGTTTCCCTTGTGTAGCAAAGCCCGACACAATACGTCTGTAAAGCATACAGCAGGCTGACTGTCACGTCAGATGTGACAAAAAGGGCCAAAAATAATAAGACAAGCTCTCAGGTGTTCTGGGGAACAGAAACAGCAAAAAAGGGTTTTTAATCACCTATCAGTCTTAAACAAGTCTGAACAGATAGTGAGATGTGCACAGCAGATGGCACATACACACAACACACGGTTCCTGGTGAGTGGGGTACTGCAGTCTAAAGTCGGTCATGAGGGCAGTGTTGACCATTACAGCCTCTGACTGGCAAGCAGCTTACCTCACTCCCTATTCACACACACACACACACACACACACACACACACACACACACACACACACAGACACTCACACGAGTGAGAGGAGAAGGAGAGCGGGGGGAAATTGGGAGAGGAAAGAGTAGAGCTGAAGGGAAGCCAAAAACTGATAAGAGAGATGGAGCGGGAAATGAGAATGAAACAGATGGAGGGCAGAGCTGAAGTACAAAATAAGGAGAGGGAAGAAGAGAGGCCGAGGAGGGTGGGGTGGGGGGGAGGCTTAAAACATGAGGAAGGGCGAGGCAGAGCAAAGAAGAGGGAGAGTAAACGAGAAGGGAGAGTGTGGGTGAAAGACAGGAGGAGGAAGAAATGAAGAGCAGAGCCAGAAGGCAGACGATGATGAGGGCAGAGGGAACATGAGAAATGGGAAGGCTGCGGGAGGAATGGAAATCATGTGCTCCCTCCTACCCTAAATATGATTGGGAAACCCCCCCAACTGCTCCATTACAGTCACATTGATTTGGAAATTCAATACTGATTGCTGATGTATCTTGTTGTTGTTGATCATTAGGGGTCCCAGCCCCAGAGGGCTTGTAAAACATTGATATTTATAAAAGAAGAATGTGCCCTATGAGCATGAGTGTGGCCCTATCCTGCACCCAGCAAAGCCCGACGCAAGTGTCTTTGCTAGTTTAAGACCTACACAGTTGTCAGTTTCCCGTCCAGCACCTGCGTCATTTAAACAGCAAATGCACCTGCGCCCATCTGTGGCCCATGGGCGTGCTGGTCTTACGGGGAGGTGTGTTCAGGCGCATTCTGGGTGTGCAGGTCTTAAGGTATGTTCAGGTGCATTCTGGGCGTGCAGGTCTTACAGGGAGGTGTGTTCAGGTGCATCCTGGGTGTGCTGGTCTTACAGGGAGGTGTGTTTAGGTGCATCCTGGGCGTGCTGGTCTTACAGGGAGGTGTGTCCAGGTGCATTCTGGGCGTGCTGGTCTTACAGGGAGGTGTGTTCAGGTGCATCCTGGGCGTGCTGGTCTTACAGGGAGGTGTGTCCAGGTGCATTCTGGGCGTATTGCCATCTTGAGGCAGTGGGAAGTGATGGCACCATTGACCAACAAAAACCTGGTCTAAAGTCAATAACGCAGCATTTCATTGTTATTTTAACAGAGCATTAGTAAAATGCTCCTATCCTCGTGCACAGCGCGTGCACACTATGCTTGTTACACACACAGGGACGCACAGCAGCACACACACATGCAGAAGATTACAAATAAAAATATTACGGTGGTAATCCTCCATCATAACAGCAATGCTCCAAGGTCCAAACGTGCCTGGCTTTTAAAGGGAATGGGAGATGATCTCTGATTGGTTGATTGCATGTTACGCCCAGAACACACCTCTGATTAATGAAGACACTAAGTACAAGCCTTTTGGACCCGGCGCACGGACCCTTTTTTCCGCCGTCAAACTACTGCTCTCCGCTGTTGGAGATCTTCTCTGCGGTTTGCTTTATGAGGTCTAATAAGTGATGGAGCAGGCAGAAGTATTGATATGCAAAGAGATGTTTAAAGGCGTTCTGTATGGCTAACAGGCTTGTGCCTGTGTGCTCAGTTCCACAATGATTTATAAAACAGAACCAGGCGTACACACAGCTTTATGCTGTAAATCTGCCCAAAGGAAGGTGTAGGCATATTCTCTCTTTGTGTGTACGCAGTTTTAGTCGTGCATCTATACAGAGTTTTATGCAAGATACTGTAACAGGCAGAGAGTCCCAGATGCCAGGGCTGTAACGGATAGTATAGTTTATATTAGGGCTGTCAAAATAACGCGTTCATTTCGATTAATTAATCAGAGAAAAAATAACGCGTTAAAAAAAATAAGGCAGATGAATCCATTCCATGTTGAGGTTTGACCCAGAGCGTTCTAGCCCCATTGGACTGTAAAATGAAGGAGGGAGACGAGAATGTTCTGCCTGGATCATTAACTGGAACATTTACTTGTCAAAATCTTCTTCCTGCCAACCCTGGCTACTGAAATCTGGTTCCACTGATATGTCTGCTCTTCTCTCTGCTGCTCTGAAACACAAACACCCTAGTTAACACTATACTCAACAGCAGTTAACGTTAGCCTACCGCTAGCTAGTTAACACTATACTCCACAGCAGCTAACGTTAGCCTACCGCTAGCTAGTTAACACTATACTCAACAGCAGTTAACGTTAGCCTACCGCTAGCTAGTTAACACTATACTCCACAGCAGCTAACGTTAGCCTACCGCTAGCTAGTTAACACTATACTCAACAGCAGTTAACGTTAGCCTACCGCTAGCTAGTTAACACTATACTCAACAGCAGCTAACGTTAGCCTACCGCTAGCTAGTTAACACTATACTCGACAGCAGCTAACGTTAGCCTACCACTAGCTAGTTAACACTATACTCGACAGCAGCTAACGTTAGCCTACCGCTAGCTAGTAGCTGTATTAAACAGGGTTAAAATGCTGACAGCTAACACTAAACGGTGTAAAATGTGACTGTGTTTTTCTTAAAAAGTATCAGTTCAGGCACCGTTAATTATGTATGCGATTAATTTTGATTAATTAATCAGAGTATGTAATTAATTAGATTACATTTTTTAATCGATTGACAGCCCTAGTTTATATTCATCAACTACTCCCCCAAAAGGCAAGGAATAGTCAAATATTCGTGGGATATATAAACATCAAGAAGTTTATGAATGTTATTCATTTATTGAAATATGTCAATATCAATATAATAGCTATGTATCCTAGAAGCTTGGTCCCAGCTGAGAGCTCAGTTATCTGTGAACATGGACACGATCCAGCAGGAGTCTGCATGGCTGCCCAGTGTTTTAATGAAATGTGATGCACCTCAGCGTGGGAGTGTCTGCACATGTGCATGCAGAATGGATAGTTACAGATGATAGCCTCCTCTCCTCAATTCTGTCTCCCTCTTGTCTTCTCTCTCTCTCTCTGATGCAGACCAGGGGCAGTGGCCCATTGTTCTTCTTCTCCTCCTCCTCCCCATTTCCCAGAGCTCAGCTTCATGTCAGAGTGTGTGTCTCTTTCACATGCAGAGCGTGTGTGTGTGTGTGTGTGTGTGTGGAGAGGCCCATCACAAGCATTGTCAAACTCCTCTATTGTGGTCACATTTAGGGCTGCCCCCTCTCAATCGATAATTCAATTGATCATTTTTGGTCATAGTTGACTACGATTTCTTTAGTCGATAAGTTGTTTTTTTTGCTTCTTCACGGTGGCTTTCCAGTGCACATCTGTGTGTGTGCGTGCGTGTGTGTGTGTGTACAAATTAAATTGCTAGTTATGGTGTATCGAGTTATAAATGTAAATGTCAAAATTAGATTACATTTCCCCAGTATCTCAGAAAATGTGGTTATAATGAATTAGTGCCAGTGTGCTTAGTATTTACACGAGTTCTTGAGAATGGAAACGTGCTGTATAATTCATGTGTGGCATTGCTGTTTTTACCTCTGTAGCAGTTTGTCTTTTATGAATTAGTTCTTGAAAGACTTTCTAGATTGTCAATTATAATTTTCTTTATATATTCTGGAAGTCAGTTTATTTATCTCCTATCCCTTCAAGCTGATTGAGATTTTCATTTTTGGGCCATATTTCCACATTTCAAGCACATAAATGTGTGTGACAGCTGCATGAACCGTAGCTGTGTGGAAGGACACTGTGTTCAGTATGTGATGAGAGCCTTCAGGTGAACAGCCAGCTGCTCTGTCGGCTGAGATTATTTTACCCACTGTCTTCTCCCCTCTGCTGCCCACATGTATAATATTAATTGCCTTCGATCAGAGGAGGGGAAAGTGTGTGTGTGTGTGTGTGTGTGTGTGTGTGTGTGTGTGTGTGTGTGTTTCTATGAGTGACAGGAGGGAATTGGTGGAGAGGATTACATCTCATTAAACAGTGAGATTGATCTGCTCAGCTTCAGATTGCCATCAGAAGGATTAACTCTGCTGCTGATAATGAGTGACATAATGAATCGGTCCCTGCGGCGTTCATAGAAAGATGTAACTCTGGGCTATTTCATCTCAGTATGAGGAGATATTTTGGACTTTATTTTCAGATCAGCTGATAACTTCTCACCTGCACAAAAAAAAAACTTGAATGTCTATCTGAAATGAAGTGAGATGTGTGTGTGGGACCAAGCATGATGGGAAACTGGGAGCTTTGTATTTACCATGTCACATGCAGATAGAATCAAAGCTTTTACTGTATGATAAGCAGACATTCCATTAATTTATCAAATACATCATGTGAAATGTGCCATGTGGTGAGTTAGCTAGCTAGCTAGCAAGTTACCTAATGGGGAGAGGTACTTTGAGAATACAAGACAACAACTGGAGCTGTGTGCAGACTGTGGGTTTAAAGTGAACAACTCATTTATAAAAGAAATGTTTTACACTAAAGAATAAATAAAAAAACGATTAATTAAAACTCCTCGGTTAGCTCAACCGAGCTACATCCCACATGGCAGCAGCTAGCTCGCTAAAGCTAGCAGAAGAAGTTAAACTGTGTACTTTGCTTCGGGCTACCATCTGCTGGTTAACTGACATAAAAATAATGTCGTCCTTTGGCTCAGACAGTGCAGTAGTGTGATGGAGAATGCACTGTGCATGCACGGGGTTGTCATTTATATATATGTGATGGAAGAGAATGCTGCTGAATGCTGTGCAGGTTACCGTTTAATTTAATGGTTAGACTTTTAACCAAACATGCCATCAGACCTGGTGTTGCACCGTTTCAAGGCATCTTGTGGACTTCTCTGTTTACGTTCACTTTGACTCAACAGAACTCATTGCTCTGTCTAAATATATATATATATATCTCTGATTACCCGGTTTTCTTCCCATTCGATTGCTGCTGTTTTCCATGCTGACTCCGCAGCAGTGAACGATGCAGAGGAAACCACATTTAAATAACAAATGGAGCTGTGAATGTGTATGCTAATCATTATCGTAATTGCTGAAAATGGATGCTGTTAATGTAGATAATTACAGTCTTTGCACTCTCCACATTTACATGTGTGTTTTGTTGACAAGGCTGAATTCAGTGGAGGGATTTTCGAGCAGTTGAATGTGAACAAGCCAGCCCTCGCTCTCTCTTCCTCCTTTCCCTCTCTTTCTCCTCCCATCTTCCCTTCTCCTCTCACAGTCTGAGGGAGGCATGGGGCTTTACAGCTTGGTTTTTTTTGCCCTCCATTCCTCTTGTTTACTGTTCCTCCTCTCTGAGACTGAATAATTGTCTCCCTCCCTTCTATCCATTATTCGTCTCATCAGACCATTACATAGACTTTTTGTCTCTGCCTGTTAAACCTTAAACAATAATGGTCATTCAACAAGGTTTAAGCTCTTTTCTCATAATATGTCCTTGCTCATTCAATCCCCCTTTCTTTTCTGCTACTCTTTGGTATTAAAAAATGTAGGAAATTTAAAGAACATTGATTAACGTTTAACCATTTGGACTGATAAACAATATTATTAAAACAAAAATAAAAAGCTAATTAAAAAACAGTTTTGCATTTCAAAAAAGAAAAATAGGCATTTGGCTCTCTGCTGGGCGGTGCTCACAGCGGAGAGCTATGTGACACATGCCACTACTGTATATGGATGAGGACTGGCGTCCTACACACAGAGTGGATGAGTGGATGAGTGGATGAGGTGGAGGCCGGTGTCCACGACGACGCATGCATATCGTGGCTGCGTAAAGTGGCACAAGTCTACAGCTTTCCATGGACGGGTCGACTGGGACTCTGTTGTCTGCTTGTCGGTCATGGTTAGATCGTTAACTAGGGCCGGCTATCGGTCCGGAAAAAAAATTATAAGCTATGTTTTTGGTGGTCATAGAAAAGAGGGCAACACCAAATGCTGACTTCACGCAGTGTGAAGAGGCCGAAACATGTCGCTCACGGTTTGAGATCTGGTGACTGCGAAGGCCACAGCATGCAGTTCACATCATTGTTATACTCATCAAAGCAATCCGTGAGCCCTCGTTTCCTGTGTGGAAGCCTTTGCATTTGTTATGTTTCTCCATTCATTTATTCCTCCTTTAATATGTAAACCGTCTGTTGCTAATGTTGTCGGTCAGTGTTTTCATGCTGATAGGATTTGTGTTTCTGTGGTTTCTCCTTACTTTCAGTAAATCACTGGTTGGTTCTCTAGAAAGTGGACATCAAAAGGCAAATGTGCCATCGCCATTAATTGGTACCATTAGAGTTTAAATGGCGTTGTCATCCCTTTGACTGTCGGGATCCGATGCTTCTGATCCCATCTAGTGTCTGTCTGCGTCTTGCACTCAATCAGTCTGATTCTCTCTCTAAGAGTGAACAAGTCTCAGAGACATGAATACTCTTTTCCATGTTGTGACAATCAGTTGGTCATCCTCAAGCACACACTGGGGCGGTTTGCACCCGAGTGGGAATCGTTCAGGATGAGTCAAAGTCTGAGGTCATGGTTCTCTGCCGGAAACCCGGTGGCTTGCTCCCCCTGCGTCTGTAACTGTCCCAAGCAAAGGAGTTCAACTATCTCTTGGTCTTGTCCAAATGGTAAGAGGCCCCGGGGCATAGAGCCAGAACATGCTGGACAGATTATATATCTGGTCTGGCCTGGGAACGTCTCTGGGTTCCCCGGGAGAAGCTGGAAAACGTTGCTGGAGAGACTGACACCTGGAATACTTTGCTTAGCCTATTGCCACCGCTACCTGGATAAGCCGGGGGTTGATGAGTAAAGCCGTAACATCTGGATCGCCCCCTGGTGGCTTGCTGCAGTATAGGTCATAAATCCTGTCCCCTCCATGTTAGTGAATGGGACATGGGCCAAGCAATTTTTTCCGAAATATGGTTTCTGTCATTTAAGTTAGTTCTGATCACATTCTTTCATTTGACGCTATAAAACACAGGCTGAAATGTCATGATTGACACCTGTAATTGACTGGTGATTGGTGTGGATATGGGCGGGGCATTTATACCTCGGCTCCACCGCCCGATGACTCTGGCTCCGAAATTACAAGATGGCAGTGGCTTCAATTTTGTACAGTGGGAGGAAGTGGAGACGTGTCGTCCATCTCTATATACAGTCTATGCGATAAGTAGATGAAAATGCATGGATGGATGGATCCACCTGCTAATAAATCCCAAAATTCAGAAATGAAATAGTTGGTGTAGAATATCACCATAATTCTATTTATCCTCTTCCTCCTAATCTTTTCTCTTGGTTTTTTTTTGTACCTTCCAGAATCAGTAGTCAGTATTTCAGCAGCACGTGACTGGTTGTAGTTTCCCCGCCTGGAGAAGATGTCTTCTGTACTCTAGAGTCAGAAAAAAAACACGCAGTTGAAGCTATTTTAGATCACAGGGAAACACTGTCACTTCTGTGTCTGGGAGAGAGGCAGCCTTCCCTCCAGGCCTGCTCGCCATCTGACCCACGAGCTGCATCAGCCTGCTCGCCCCGAGCCAGCCAGGGTGATGGACAGCAGTGAATTAGAGAGAGGAGTGGGTGAAAGGGCACACAGGGATGGAGAGAGAGATGGAGGGAGAGAAAAAGGGATGGAGGTTGTGGTGTGTGTGTTTGAGAGAGAGAGAGGGACGGCGGAGGAGAAAACAAGCTGTGTGTGTGTGTGTGTGTGTGTGTGTGTGTGTGTGTGTGGGCGTGCCCTGCGGGCAGCCTGTGTGAGCTGCATTGTGTCTTGTTGGCATGGCGGCTGGCTTTCTGGCGTTGTGCTCATCCCGTCCTATTAGCTTGTTGACTGAGTGCCCGGTTTCTGCATTACTCGGCTGCACAGAGCGCTGACTCTGGATTACAGCACGGCAGCTACTATCTCACCTCATTATCCTCATCACCTGAGATGATGAATTTCATCATCGCTTAAAAAAGGAGGAGGTCTTCCCCTGCCTGATGTGTAGCGTGGCATTTGGCTCATTGGGCTTGTGTAATTAACTCAGTGCAGTGATAGAACAGCCACATGTTTTTAATGTCACTTTGGGTCACTGCCAAGACATAGATACTGTGTTAGGATATATTATAAAGTTTTTTTTTTATATATATATAAGGGCTGTCAATCAATTAAAATATTTAATCTAATTAATTACATACTCTGATTAATTAATCTAAATTAATCACATACATAATTAACGGTGCCTGAACCGATACTTTTTAAGAAAGTAAAAAAAGAAAAGAAAAAAAAAGGGTACTAAACAACAGTCGGTGACATTAAAGAACGGCTTGTTTATTGCTAAGGCCATATGGTCAACATTAAATGATTTAATACTAATGTATAACAATAACTTATTTCACTAGTAAACCAGATGGGAAAAGGACATTTACAATAACTTCAAATGCACCACGAGGCTGTAGTTTACCAGTTTCATTGAACGCACCGTCTGTGTTGTTTCTCCGACAGCAGCTGCAGATTGTTACATCCCGGTGTTGAATCCTCTACAGTAAAACACAGTCACACTTTACACCGTTTAGTGTTAGCTGTCAGCATTTAACCCTGTTTAATCCAGCTACTAGCTAGTGGTAGGCTAACGTTAGCTGCTGTCGAGTATAGTGTTAACTAGCTAGCGGTAGGCTAATGTTAGCTGCTGTCGAGTATAGTGTTAACTAGCTAGCGGTAGGCTAACGTTAGCTGCTGTCGAGTATAGTGTTAACTAGCTAGCGGTAGGCTAATGTTAGCTGCTGTCGAGTATAGTGTTAACTAGCTAGCGGTAGGCTAACGTTAGCTGCTGTTGAGTATAGTGTTAACTAGCTAGCGGTAGGCTAACGTTAGCTGCTGTGGAGTATAGTGTTAACTAGCTAGCGGTAGGCTAACGTTAGCTGCTGTTGAGTATAGTGTTAACTAGCTAGCGGTAGGCTAACGTTAGCTGCTGTGGAGTATAGTGTTAACTAGCTAGCGGTAGGCTAACGTTAGCTGCTGTGGAGTATAGTGTTAACTAGCTAGCGGTAGGCTAACGTTAACTGCTGTTGAGTATAGTGTTAACTAGGGTGTTTGTGTTTCAGAGCAGCAGAGAGAAGAGCAGACATATCAGTGGAACCAGATTTCAGTAGCCAGGGTTGGCAGGAAGAAGATTTTGACAAGTAAATGTTCCAATCAATGATCCAGGCAGAACATTCTCGTCTCCCTCCTTCATTTTACAGTCCAATGGGGCTAGAACGCTCTGGGTCAAACCTCAACATGGAATGGATTCATCTGCCTTATTTTTTTTAACGCGTTATTTTTTCTCAGATTAATTAATCGAAATTAACACGTTATTTTGACAGCCCTAATATATACTGTATATCAGCTACTTCAATACAGAATGCGTGCGTGTTGTGCTGTATAAGCAGTGCCAGGCTGTGACAGAAGTGTCTTTGTTGCTCCTCTGCTGACTGTACCACCCTCCTATTCTGCCCTGTCTCCCTCCTACACACACACACACACACACACACACACACACACACACACACACACACACACACAGAGACACACACACACAGAGGCAACATTTACATTGCCCAAAATCTGTGCCAGCAGACAGACTCACACAGGCATGTCTGTAATGTGACTGTTGCTGCAGTAAATCTGAGGCAGCCTGTTGTTGAATCCTCCTGCTGACATACAGAAAGCTAAGGTGTGACATGGGGCTTTGCGTGGAACTTTATGCTTCGGAAGGGTGAGTCAGTGACAGGCAGAGCGACAGGTTGGGCAACTGATTTTCTGTCAGACTTAGTGCTCAAACAATCTAGTGTCACGTCATCTTTGAACTGCAGCAACACTGGCTGATTTCTGTGTAAATGAACATGACTAACATCAGGATACAATCAACATCCATGTTGATTCCTTACATCCTGCCTCAGCTTCCCTGCTCTTGATTGCCAGGTGGGAACCCTCCACCCTGTTCCTCCTGCAGGCCAGTGTTAGCGCCTGCTCTCCTAGCAGCCAGCTGGGACAGACAGGCTCTATCAGACAGCTGTGATGCTCGCCTCCTTCCTGCCTTTTCCATGCTCTATGTCATCCTCATCTTACCTTCAATCTTCCTGTCTTACCGAGAACTAATCACATTGTGGATGCATGCAGGAAAAACTCTCTGTTATACACTGAGATGGGGCAAATACATAATATGTCATGTATTTTCTTTTTGTTAACGCTACCCAGCCCTATAGTCTTAGCTTCTGGCCCTCAACTGCCTTCATGCCTGATGACGTTCCAGGATTCCTCTTTGCATGTGAGGGGGAGACATCATTAATGGAGTCTCCACTTAAAAGCAAACAGTCAAAGGTCTGAGTATGGAGACAAAAATGAGAAAGAGAATTAGAGAGGCGGATGGAGTGGAAAGAGGACAAAGAGCTGGGGGACGGATGAAATGAGTGCTCATCAAAGCTCATAAAGAAACCTACACTATCGCACGATAAGAGGGAGCAGAGAGTGGATTCAAAGACGCAGGGTGCCGAGATCTGGTTCTTTCCAAAAAACAGGAATCAGGACCTGTGTCTTTATCTCTCACAGTCCATCTCCTCTCTCCAATTTCTAATGCTGGAGCTTTTAGAGAAGTTTTCAATGGGTCCTGTCTGTGCTGCTTCGCAACTTTATATTATAGGTCACGAAGGAATGATTATCGGTCAGATTTACTGACTCTTCAAGTGCGTGTGTGCGTGCGTGCGGTGTCCATGCAGGTGGACTTATCAGGTGTCTCAACACAGACTCATTTCAGATGGCAGTACACCTCAAAGACATTAGAGGACACACACACACACACACACACACACACACTCCAGGAGGCAACTCCTTTACTTTCTCTGTACTTCACCTCCCCCGCTTACTTATTATGTGTAGATGTTAAGGGGATTTACACAGCTTGCATGTCTAAATGCAATACAGAATACGGTATTCTGTGCAGGTCCAGGAGGAATATGCATATACTGTAGATCCTCCTGCTCTTCATTTTTTGTATCCCTCCTTTTCGCCCTCTTTCATTGTAATCAGTTTCCTGTTTACATGTATCATCTTTAAATCTGACCATTTTAATACAAGAGCACATGCCCATCTCGCTATCCTAGAGCCCAAGGTGACGGCTGTGAATAGCTTGTTTTGCTTGAATAAAGCTGCGTCCCAGCGGCTTTGGCAAGCAAGCACTCATCCCTCGTAGATGACTTTTTAATGTGATCTTTTTACAGCTTACCTGGCAATTGTGGAGGCTGTGCAGACCTTTAGAGCTTTACAATCCTTTCTCAAAATATTATAAATCTCTGTGCAGTCTTTTTGCGTCTAACACCCTGAACAATGCATCCCCTGTTTATGTCTTCAATGCAGGGCTGTTTTCAGTCTACAGAGCTAAACTTACTTATTGTGGGGCACCAAAAACACACTTATGGTTGTTACAGTAAAGAACAAATTCACAAAACAAATCTTGGAAAGAAAATTTGAATCAGAATTTTGTATCAATGAACCAGGGTGTGTGTGTGGGCCAGCTGGTCCAGTCAGTGAGGGGGGGGGAGGACGGAGAAAAAAGAGCGATTTGGAGGGACGGTCGCGTTTGTGTGTGTGTGTGTGTGTGTGTGTGAGGGGTGGGATGGACTTGGAGGGACGTTGCTATGACGATGACAGGCAGGGCAGGCCCATGCGGTGCATTGCGGGGTGCGGCATGCAGGCACTGACAGTTTGCAAGCAGCTCGTGCTGCGTCTTAGCGGGATAATCCACTGTAATCCCACACGGGGGAGTCCCCCCCCCACACACACACACACACACCACCATATCCACATTCCCTCATTTTCTCCCACAACCTCCCCTTGGCTATGCACCTCTTGGGATAGGAGGAGGAGGAGTGAAGGAATTAGCATCTGTTACCGCTCTCGCTCAGGTTGGCTCCTCTGAGGAGAGGGGGGGGGAAGCCTCTAGCTGTCATGGCATAGTGAAGCCACAAATAAAAAACGACAGGGGACGACCCATTAGAGCCTCCCCCCTCCCTCTCTTTCCCTCCATCCCTCCATCCCTTCATCCCTCTCTACTCCTCCCTGCTCCCTTGTACTCCCCTCTAACCCTCCCGTCTGCACACTTACTCTCCCCTCTTACTTTCCTCTCTTCCTCTTCATGTCATTTGTTTCTCCTGGCATCTCTTCTCTTCCTTCCTTCCTTCCTTCCTTCTATCCCTCCTCAGGTTCCCACCTTTCCTCTTCTTGTTTTTTTCTGCTGTCTTGTCCTCTTCGGTCCCATCTCCCTCCTTTTTTTTTTAAATTCCCCTGCAGCCCTTCTCTAGTCCTCCTCCTAGTTTTACTTGTCTTACTCTTCTTTCGATCCTTTGTGCTTCTCCTCTTCCTTCCTCTGCAGTCCACTCAACAACGCCCTGCCTGCTAATGACACTGAAATCGATTCAGGGCTCTAATAGCTGATGGATAATTGTGGAAATGTCAAAAGCACCACAGTTCTGGTTTTTGTTGTGTATCAGGCAAGGCCATTTGGTGTGTGTGTGTGTGTGTGTGTGTGTGTGTGTGTGTGTGTGCGTGTGCGTGTGCGTGCGTGCGTGCGTGTCAGTTTTCTTCAGACAGGACGAGTTTCTCTCCGATTTGACCGTGAGCATGCATGTAGAACTACCAGTGTGCCTACTTCTACTACTTGATATAGTCCTGTAAACCTCCACTCAGTTACCAGTTTATTAGGCACAGCTGATTTATTCATGATTAATTCAACAGTGCTGCAGTAAGTCCTCCCTCTTGAAGGTTGTACAGTAATCAGTGTTGGGCAAGTTACTTCCAAAAAGGGAATACACTATAGAGTACTAGTTGCTGTCATTTGAGAGTAATTAGTTATTACTGTCTCTGAATTGTAATGCTTTACACTACTTTTGCGATACTTTTGAGTTACTTTCACCTTACTTTAACTGCAAAAGTAGGCTATGACTTGGCAGGTAGCTTGTGAATTTCACCAAGGGATCAACAAAGTCTTTATCCAATTTAATACATCATCATTTATTTATTCAGAATATTTAATTATATTAATCTGAATCTGCAAAGAAAATAAATAGTGAAGTAAAACGTACAATACTTGACTCTGAATGAGTATAAAGTAGGATAAAGGGAAATACTATGGTGTGTGTGTGTGTGTGTGTGTGTGTGTGTGTGTGTGTGTGTGTGTAGGGGGGTCTTAAAGAGACAAGCGTGAAAATGGAGCGTTT
Source organism: Sander vitreus (assembly GCF_031162955.1). NCBI lineage: Eukaryota > Metazoa > Chordata > Actinopteri > Perciformes > Percidae > Sander > Sander vitreus. Next base: position 33,279,007 of record NC_135861.1, on the reverse strand, counting down.
CAGACGGGACAGGTATATTCAGACAGACAGTATGAGAAACATAATGTTGTAGGAGAAACCCAAAATACACGTATGAACCATAATATGGGACCTTTAAACGTGGCTTTCTGAGAGTTGTAGATACCCTGCGTGACCTTCTAGGAAACACTGTAAAATGAAAACTTCTGTGTGAGTGGCACTTATCAGTGAAAAGCTTGAAACCTTAAATTGTTTATTTTCCACAATAATGCAATGCAATAATGTCCTCGAAGAGAAATCCACTTAAAACCACATTCTACACACAATCCACTGTAAAGACTGAAGGTCCACCCAGCACACAGTCTCAGCACAATGCTCCATTGCTGCTGCTGCCTGACGAAGGTCAGGGCGATCTCTTCTCCCAGGGGTCATTGCTGCGTCCTATACCATGCGACCATGTGACCACATGACGCACAGATCTCATGCAGACACATGAACACACAGAGCGAAGAGCAGGGTCACATAATGTGGCCTGTGTGACGGACCAGAATCAGACAAACCGATCTATTCACAGGCACAATGTGAGCGAACACACACAGGCACTGTGTGTGTGTTGAGGCAAGTCGCAAAGTGACCTCTTGTTTGTGGGGGCAGCAGCATTGAGGGCAACAACTTGTACATTTCCAATAAAGAATCATGATGCAGATAACTTAGAGCTGCAAAGGTTACACGATTAATGGATCAGTTGTCAACTATTAAATGAATTGGCAACTATTTTGATAATCGATTGGTCAGTTTGAGTACAAATTCTCTGATGTCAGCTTGTTAAATGTGAATATGTTGCAACGCTAAAGGCTCTGTCTCCGAAGGTACAGAGTCTGGTGTGGGGAACGGAGAGCAGGCCAGCGTCTGAGGCCCGCAGGTTTCGGGGTGGGGTGTATGGATGGAGGAGGTCGGAGCGGTACTGTGGGGCCAGGGCATGGAGGGATTTGTAGGTCAGAAGGAGGATTTTATATGTGATGCGGGACTTGATTGGGAGCCAGTGAAGGTGGATGAGGGTGTGCTGCCAGATCTTGGTGTGGGTGAGGACCCTGGTGGGAGAGTTTTGGACATACTGAAGCCGGTCTAGGGTTTTGCTGGGGACCCCAGACAGGACTCCATTGCAGTAGTCCAAACGGGAGGTTATGAAAGCATGTATGATAAATTTAAATATAATTAAATGAAATCCATGGAGGAGTTTATTCCACCTCAGCAGGGAGTGTGTTTGCCAGTCTAAGCGGGGGTACGGTCCCCCGGGCTACTGTTTACACAGCCACCGCATTAAAGAAACAATCTGCTTAATTAATGCCAGGGTTTTTAATCTGCCCTATTTAAATCAACGCACAAGTGCCCCCATCTCTACAATAGAGACATTAGTGTTGCATTCTCCCCTGCGTATCTTGTGCCGATTATTAAATCATATTGATTGAAGGTGCTCCCTTTGCTCCCGCTCAGAGCTGCACTCAGGTATACAGTATATGTCTCATTTTTTAATTAAAGGGCGGTTGCTCTCAAGTTCACAAGGATGCATGTCTTCTGTCTAATTAGAAGTGACTGCAAGTTGACTTTGCATGTGCCATTTGCTGGATGTTTCGCTCCAAAGGGCCTCACAGTGTCATCAGTGCATAGTGGGTATTTTCAGTGTGGGTGCCTCCAGTGTCAAATGAACCACCAACTGTGACAGTTAGAGATGTTCAGATAACATTGTCTCCTTCCCGATTCCGATACAGTACACATCTGATGATAAAACACGATCATATACTGTACATACAAATAATGAATGCCATAGAACGTTCTTCCATTATCTAGTTTGACAGTCAGTCATAACTGAAAGAGAACATAAATAAAAATGTTGCTAACGCTAGCTCTGACTACCGTTACACCACAGACGTGTTATTATGGAACCCACGCAACTTCTAGGCAAGGCCCGCCCCTTCTATAGCATTCACACGCTACTATTGGCCAGGCGTCCATGCTTACGCAAAGTAACGTAACCCGATTTGTTCAGATCCTATCCCAACCTTAACTACTCAAGGTCAATGCCTAACGCCAACCAATCGGGCTGCTTCGTAGGGCGGGACTTGCCTAGAAGTTGTGTGGGATCCATAATAATGCACCAGAGACGGTTTACAAAGAGCATCTTTGGTTGCACGCTCATGCTAGCAGACCGAACCGGAGATCAATTCTTCTTCGCCGCTCTAAAAACAGTAGTTGCCTCTGGCAGCCATTAGCTAAGCGTCTCTGACCAGGCACTGCAGCCTTTGCGGTCTTCTGTGGTGGCAGCACAGCGCAACTTGCTGTGTAGGCTTCTGTTTCAGATCGGCAAAGAAGAATCGATTTTTGGTCTGGTTACCTACGGACAGCTAGTCTCGCATTGCCAGACCTTCCTGCGGAGGATCAATCCCGGAAGTGGAACGTCGTGGATATGGACTAGCGGAACATTAGCAACCGGCTGTTTTATCAAGGTGAAACTACTTTAAAGTTGATTTTGGCCGATACCAATACCAGCTTTTTTAGGCATTTTATCAGAGGCATTCCCCGATACTGGTATCAGAACAACTCTACTGACCGTATCAGTGCTTTGAGCTCCACAGCAGCAGATGTGGTTCATCACATCTTCTTTCAGATGATCCATACTATTATATCTGCTGTAGTCTGTATAAGAAAATGACCATACTTCTTACTCGATTTATTACCTCAGTAAACATCGTCATAATGTGTTTATGGTCTCAATCACTAGTTTTAGATCTAAGATTGCTAATTAACTCTACATGTGAAATCTTTTGTCGATGTGCCACTGATTTCATGTGTCAGGCAGAAAGAAAGGTAACGCAGAACACGCCAACAAAAGTGTAGATAATCATAAAGAACACATGCAGTTCTTGGAAACACACAATTTTGTATCATTAAGCTGTTAAATGATTCGGAGTGTTTCACTGTAACTATGTTATGGAAGGTATAGCTAAAATATGTCCTCATGCTGATTTCTCCCAGGACTGATGTACACCATGTAATGTGTAACTCAGAACGTAGTCCCATGCATGAATGAGTGCGTTGTGCAGCACTGAATGGTTGATTTGCATCGTGACTCTTGAACTTTGGGTTTTAAGTGAACGATAATGTTTCATGTGCTGTTTTACAGTCGGCTTCTCACAAGCGGTTAATCCTGACTGGGCAGAGTTACTCTACCGATGAGCAAATGTTTACCGTCGTTGTCTGCTGCCTTTAGAAAAGGTCACGAAGGAACACAGGCTGACTGTACAAAGGATGATGGCTGTGTGATTTCATACAGGAGAGAGGGAGGAGGCCTCAGTACTTTGAGATACAGGAGGAAGATGAAGGGGGAGGGAACAGGAGGCAATACAAGTGCAAACTCTTGTCTCTAAGATCAGATAACAAGATGTGGAGTGAAGGAGAATGTAGGATGCCAGGATCTGACTGACATTTCGAAATGGTCACTACAGTATGTCAGATGTAGGGCATCTCGATGCCGTGACTCGGTACAAGAGACGTCAGAACACATGTTGAACCTCGTTCAATCGCCGCTTGCAGTTTATCGCAATGTGCATGAGCTGCAGACGGACAAGGACTGTAACCAACCATGGCATTGGGTCGTAGACATCAGCAGATTACACAATATGGCCAAAAGTATGTAGACACCTGATTTGATTGGCAGTAGCAGTCACCGCAGTTTGATTCAAATTCTAAGTCCTGATTGGTGCAGGGAGTACGTGACCTCACCACTTCCAACCTGTGAGAAAAGCACAGAAAACTACAAAAGTGTTGTAACTTTAGCCGGAAGTTGTGTGTCCATGCTTAGAAGAAGAAGCTGATGTGAAGTACAGTAGCTTTTGGGGCTCTTTAAGATTTGGTTTCACTGGAACTAAGAGGCCAAAAGCACACACACGTCATCATACAGTAAGTTAAAGCACCCAACAGTGTAACAAATTAATACAATTAGCTCTATTGCAGTCAGCTACAACATTAGCATGCATCTTACATGTTACTGCATCAATAATAATAATCTAATCTAATATTATATGTAATCGTGTAACAACTAAAGAGCCCATTTGTCCGCATAGTGAGTACCTTTACTTTTAGTTTGACTAAAAGTACATGTCTGTCATTATACTTGCACACAGCCTTTAAGATGTTGAATGCATTTGATGACTTTAACTTGTTTAACAAAGTGGTTTTTAAAATCATGGTATTCATACTTTTTACATGAGTGAAAGATCTGAATAGTTCATCCACCACCATGTAGTGTGATTCTGGCAGAGAAGACACAGGGGCAGGACACAGTGCCATGGGGAATAGAGAATGAGGATGAGGAAGGATGCATCTTGTTTGTGTCTGAAAAGAGAGAGCAGGCAGGCATGGGCAGAGGAAGGATAGAAGCTGAGGGGGAGAGCAGGTATCCCTCACGGTGGAGTCATGGAGGGATGCAGGCAGTGACGGTGGTCTTGCTGCAGGGGGGGTTGTGTCAAGACAGCAGGAATTAGGTTGGCCTTTGCCTCTACGCATGAATACTCCTTACACTCTCATAAATACACTCTGCCATGCTTTCTACCTCCTGGTCCCAGGGCTTCCCTCGCGCTCACTCCCTCTGCAGTACATTGCATTTTCATTTGTCTTCCACTCTCTCCAAATCAGGCCACGTTTAAGATGTAAGTGTAATATTGGAGACTGTAAGACAACAAATGGTCTGCATATTACAACACTAATGGATATGCTCTATACGAGACAACATACTGTACTAGAGCTGTATCTGACATTTTATAGACCAAAAAACTATTCAGATAATCAACAGATTAATCGACAGATTAATTGACTAATAAAAGTAATCGTTTGTTGCAGCCTTATGCTGTATACTTATCCAAATAAATATATGGTAAAGTGAGATATACTTTAACAATGTATGATCGGTAAAGAAGATGCAGTAAAATCTAAAAGTCTCTCCCACGTGCCTGTCCCTTTGACTCAGTCTCTCTTCACCCTTCCCCCTCCCATCCCCCATCTCAATCCTCCCTCATCCTCTCCTCCATCCCCTCTCTCTCCTCCTCCTGCTGCTCCCACCCCCGAGCCATGACCCTCTCCCCCGCCTACTCCTCCCACCCCCCCTGCTGACCTCTTTCCTTCTGCCTGGCTGTGCCTCCCTCCATAGTGTATCACCCTCTCTACCCATCTCTCCCTGTCTCCATGCAGCGGTTTGGGCTCCACCCCCCCCTCCCAACCACCCAATGAATGACACAGTCGATAGCATCCTCAGCCCCTTCTCTCGCTTTCTCTTTCCATGCATCACTTTCTTTTCCTCACAATCCAGCGCCTGCGTTTTTCTCGTGCTGTTGACTCATTCAAATTACCTCCCTCCTCTTCTTTTTATCTTTTTCTCTATCCTGCAATCATCCTCGATTGGAGACGCTTTCTGCTCCTATTTCAACTCATTCATCCGATCTTTCCACTCTGTCGTATTCAGCTTCTGTCTATGTTCATCACTCAAAATCTCGCCATTCATGCCTTTCCATCTGTTTGTGATGCTGGGAGTATCGCAGTGCACATAAATGAACACAACTCCAATTAAACAGTAAACCACAATACATGTGGGTGTAAGTTACATGTAAGCTAATGTTTAAAATGTGTCTGTGTGTTTCTCCATCCTTCCTCTGTTTCTTGTTATGGAAGTAGGAAAGTAAGTGTGTGTGTGTGTGTGTGTGTGTGTGTGTGTGTGTGTGTGTGTGTGTGTGTGTGTGTGTGTGTGTGTGTCAGGCGGACTCCTTGGCACACACCATTTATTCCACGATCACTTATTTAGTAGCCTGTCTGTCTGAAAATAGAGATACAGACAAAGAGAGAGAGAGAAAGAGATGTTGAACCTGCTTCAGCAATAAATACTGAAGCATTTAACACCAGTTTGACCCCTTTTGTTAAGTGTGACATGAGAGGAGAGTCCATTTAAAGATAGATAGACACAAAGTAAAATGAAGCAATGTCTATTTAAGTACATTTTTAAGGTCCTTTACTTCGCTACTTTATACTTAAACTCCACTAGGTTTCAGAAGGAAGTATTGTGCTTTTTAGCCCTCTACATTTATTTGACAGCTGTAGTTACTTTTCAGATCAAGATGAAACCATCGGTTGGGACCCCTCAGAGGGGTGAGGGTCTATTTTGATCCCCTCGTCGAGATTCACGTGTAAGATGGTTTCGTTTAAATTACAGTTAAAGTTCTAAAGAAGTAGCCAAGACATACACATCTTTTTCCTCCTCCCAACCCCTCAGATTTATCTTGTGGCCACGGCCGAGCAACATGCGTCACATGCGTTTAGTTAAATTTTTTCGAGAGATGCACGTCAGGCTACGGTGTAGGGTCCCTGTCTCCACGTACCTACGTATGTAGCCACAGCGTCCATTTATAACTCACGCTCCAGGTGTTGGAGCGGTCGAGATGGACAGCATGAATGGCACACTTTAAGTTTTAAAGCGAAAGGTTTTAGTTTTTAGCATTACATAGGAATATTGACTGCCTTCCACAGTCCACTGTAAAAAGGTGGCATTAATAACGATGACGGGAGGAAGAGGAAGACGAGCTTGGTGGTGATCATGATGAGGGGATGAAGGTGGGGGGAGGGGCCTCTGTCATAATGCAGGGTGTTGACTATGTTATTGTCTGGTCCGGCTGCAGACTGGATGGGTTTAATCAAATAAACAGGCCCTGCTCCACTCAGCCCAGAACAATAGCCTCCACAGCAGCTGCATGCAGCCTCTCCCACATAGAACACAAAACCACATCTCTGGTGCCTTGGACAAACTACACATGCTTGAAACAACCATTTTTTGGCTACAACGTTATCTTGCGCACCCTGTGGCCCGTGGCTTCAGAGTACTATAATATTTTGAGGAGTCATTATTTTCCTCCCAGCAGCAGCAGCAGGCAGTTTGGAGATGGTTTCCTTTTGTCAGAGTCATCTCTGTCAGAGTCCTGCTGGCCACAGGAAGACAGTAACTGCCCCCCAATTTCATTCCAGCTGTGAGACAGCTGTAGCTGCCACAGAGGCTCGATGGTGTTTTAAGCCCCCAACGTCGACTTCAAGGCACCTAACACTAACCCTAACCATAACCATAGCCTAATCCTAGTGCCGCCTGGAAGACGACGTTGGGGGCTTAAAACACCAAACACCGTCAGAGAGGTGTTGGAAGATGATTTGTGAGGCTGTAGTTTATGATGTTGTCACAGTGGATTGCATTATGCTATTATAGGTTAAAGATATCCATACAAACAGAGCAAAATACATCATAATGCAATCCAGGAGTAAAGCATAGAGAAATAAAATGTTCATGAACCATTGCAGAGCAGAACAGAAGCCGAGACAGATTATTAGCATCTCATACACTTCATGAAGGAAGTCTGCCATCTGCTGGGCATTAAATAGTATGTACAGTATGTGTGTATTTACACACAAATAACAGCAATCGCATTACATCTGTAATGTTAATGACTTTTTCACACAGAATAAGTAACCTGTATTCATGTTGTCGTCACACCAGTGAAGTTCCATTTCTGCATACACGTAAACATAAGCATGGTAATGATGATAATTAAAAACGTGATGATGTGCATAATGTATGGAGCTCATAGGCTGGGCTAAATGTCAAAGCTAACTGTGGACTTGCCATTCTAGTAATTCATTGAGTATTTGCTTTTGACTAAGTTGGTTTTCTGGACGTTGAGGCCGTCCAGTTATTATACTGTAGAGTTGGCCTGAGGGAGTGAGCAGAATCACAAGCTTCCCTGGGTGCCTTCACGCTTATGGAAAGCCTGGGGGAGAACAACTGGGAGTTCGTCTTCTATTAGCAAGCAAACTTTGTTTATATAATGTAAAGAGAAATGACAAATAAGAAGAGAAAGGGCGCAATAGAAGAGGCCGAATATAAAACAAGGACTAAGGCTGCATTTACACACTGCGGCGGTCCTCAGACAGGTCTTCCCCTTCATTTTGAATGGGGGTAGTGCGTTTAGGCTGCGCCAGAGGTCGCGCACCACTCTATTTTTTTTCAGCGGCCGCATCTACGTATCGCTCCAATGAACAGCAATGCTGTATCTACGTATATACAGTATATATGTGTATGTATGTATATATATATATATATATATATATGATGGTAATGTGAGGAAATCCTTGTTTTCTTATCACATCCCACTAAAACACAGCTGTGCATAACAAGAAGCAACAGCAGTCTGTGGGTCTGTGAAAGTGAAGGTGTCCCTCTCCTTTCAGAGGATTCCTCATCAGAGAGCGGCAGTAGGAACGGCCTGCCAGCCCTGACCCCTCCCTCCTCCGCTGTGACGGACGCTGCCATGGTCAGGGAAACCAAGGTCAACGGCAACGGTGGTCCCGCCCCGCTGGACTTCAGCACGCCTACGTCCTCCTCCTCATCCCCCGAGGACCAGCAGCCGATGAACCTGAGCGACGCCCCCCCTCAGCGCCTGCCCCTGGCCGCCGCACACCTGCCCGTCACCGTGTCGACCGCGGCCGCGGCCCTGCTTGGCGCGCTGCATCCCAGCGCGCCCGAGGAGCTCCGCAGGAAGTACCCGCTGGCTGCCAAACCTCCCCTGGCTCCACACCCAGCCCTGCCTCTGCCGCTGGCGCACACGCACACCCCTCACACACACAACGCGCACACTCCCATCACACACTCCCAGTCCCACACACACACCGCCGAGCTGCGACTGGACCGAGACGGCAGGGACTACGGGGGCAAGGTGAGACCGCACACACACACACACACACAAAAACACACACACAAACAAACAAACAAACACACAAAAACACACACACACAAAGTGATTGTTTACAATGAGATTCAGTAAAGGAGTTCATCTTTCCTCATAAAGCTTATCCAGGAGTGTGTGTCTGTGTGTGTGTGTGTGTGTGTGTGTGTGTGTGTGTGTGTGTCTGTGTGTGTGTGTGCGTGCGTGTCTGTGCGTTCAGTCCCCCCAGTACAGTTCGGGTGGCAGCTACGACAGCGTGAAGATGGACTTGGGTGCCGAGGACCTGACCACGGGGCGCCAGGGCGCCCCCGACGACGACGACGACGACCACGACGACCACGACGACAACGACAAGATCAACGACACGGAAGGAGTCGACCCCGAGAGACTAAAGGCCTTCAACGTAAGTCCGAGACGGCGTGTTGTCCCCCGCTGGGATCAATAGACGGCGTCTCAGGATATTCATAAAGATTCATTCAGTGTCACGTGATGGCACAGACAAGAAAAGACAAGGACACACAATAAAGCTCCGCTCATCAACGTTTCATTTACTGCATTTCAGTCAACTTCTGCAGGTAATGGGTATAGTGATGAACCCACCACCCCCCCTCTCTCTCTAACAGCTGTGTTGTCTTCCTGCAGATGTTTGTGCGTCTGTTTGTGGACGAGAACTTGGACCGCATGGTTCCCATCTCCAAGCAGCCTAAGGAGAAGATCCAGGCCATCATCGAGTCCTGCAGCAGACAGTTCCCTGAATTCCAGGAACGCGCCCGCAAGCGCATCCGCACCTACCTCAAATCTTGCAGACGCATGAAGAAGAGCGGCATGGAGGTACTGTACTTGCTGGTTTGTTTGATTGTCTAGCACCATTATTTTCATGATCAGTTTGTTTTGGAGAGGAGACCTCTGGTTATAAAAACCTCCTCAACAATCAACACTGAAGGAATCCTAACCGGGAGAAGCCCACTGCAATGAAGACTAAGGGCCCTGATTTAATGATCTAAGCGCCTGGTGCAGGTGCGTTTAGGGTGTGTCCAAATCCACTTTTGCTAGTTTGACGGCGCATGGTCCAAAAGGCTTGTACTTAGTGTCTTCATTAATCAGAGGTGTGTTTTGGGCGTAACATGCAATCAACCAATCAGAGATCATCTCCCATTCCCTTTAAAAGCCAGGCGCGTTTGGACCTTGGAGCATTGCTGTTATGATGGAGGATTAGCACCGTAATATTTTTATTTGTAATCTTCTGCATGTGTGTGTGCTGCTGTGCGTCCCTGTGTGTGTAACAAGCATAGTGTGCACGCGCTGTGCACGAGGATAGGAGCATTTTACTAATGCTCTGTTAAAATAACAATGAAATGCTGCGTTATTGACTTTAGACCAGGTTTTTGTTGGTCAATGGTGCCATCACTTCCCACTGCCTCAAGATAGCAATACGCCCAGAATGCACCTGAACACACCTCCCTGTAAGACCAGCACGCCCAGAATGCACCTGAACACACCTCCCTGTAAGACCAGCACGCCCAGAATGCACCTGAACACACCTCCCTGTAAGACCAGCACACCCAGAATGCACCTGAACACACCTCCCTGTAAGACCAGCACACCCAGAATGCACCTGAACACACCTCCCTGTAAGACCAGCACACCCAGAATGCACCTGAACACACCTCCCTGTAAGTCCAGCACGCCCAGAATGCACCTGAACACACCTCCCTGTAAGACCAGCACGCCCAGAATGCACCTGAATAGGGGTGCACGATATATCGACTCAATATCATTATCGCAATATCACGTTGCGCGATATTATACACAAAGTCTCGCGATAATTACGCAATATTTTGTTTGCGTTGCATCCCACCCGACATGTACCCAAAGAGTATAGATGCAACAAGAGGTGAAACTCAACAGAACGTTGTTACATTCAGTCCAAGATGGCGGCGCTGCAGTTCCATTGAGTTTCCCCTCTTGTTACGTCTCTACTCTTGTGATGTACCTATCGGAAAATACACATCACTTGGTAGCGTTGGATTTCCTCTGACTCATTTCCTGGTTCTCCTTCTCCATCAACAACATGACATCAAGGAGAGGGTTAACTTCTCCTGGTTCTCCTTCTCCATCAACAACATGACATCAAGGAGAGGGTTAACTTCTCCTGGTTCTCCTTCTCCATCAACAACATGACATCAAGGAGAGGGTTAACTTCTCCTGGTTCTCCTTCTCCATCAACAACATGACATCAAGGAGAGGGTTAACTTTTCCTGCTCCAGATTTCCCACCGTGGTCAGAAAGAACAGGGGAGACACCTTGTTTCTCTCACTATGACTCTAGAGTCGCTACTCACTCTGAAGATAATCTCCGTCACTCTCTCACTTCTTCCTCGCTCTACCACACACACACACACACACACACACACACACATGCCGGCTCAACCATGGCCTCGACGCACACACCAGAGCACGTATAAACATCAGCTGCGTGGAGCCTCCGCAGAACCATAAAACGAAGCGAAAGAAAAGAAAGGAGCTGAAGAGAGAGCGAAGAGTGGAGCAGAAAGAACACAGAAGTAAGAAAATGAGTGTTGCTCTGGGAGACGACGAAATAACAGAGATTGAAAGGAAACTTTAGAGGCCAAAAGGAACCTCCAGTCACATTAGCTTAAAGAGAGCGACATGCACTCACTTGTGGGCGCTCCTGGGCGTGCCTAGCCTACCCCTGGTTGCTAGGCAACAGTAAACAGAAATTCGGTGCTACCTTAAACGACGTCAAGTCACTTCAGAGGTATTGTTAAGTCACAACAACGTTTTTGGATTTAAAAGTATTTATTTCTCGATAAAAGTAACACAATATATGAGATGAAATGCCAAACATATCAGATATATACATAAATACAATGTCCTGAAGCGTTGTCATCTTGAATTATTTTCTTCGACTCGCTCGAGCCACTTACATACATCACGCTGCCCTCGCGCTGCCTTCACTCTGATTGGCTCGTGGCCAAACGGCCACTCCCAGAGTGATAGAGAAAGACATTATATATTTATAATGTCTATGACATTTATATCTCTATGGCTCTGGCCACTCCCATTGAAAATGAATTGTCTCTGTCTCTTGTAGCTAATGTGACTGTAGGGTAATGCCTCCTCCTCGGTAGCTTGGAAATACTTTGGCTTTAAGCCAACAGATGTGCACTGCATTGTTTTTTATACTGTAGTGTATATACAACCAGTACAACATGTCCTGTTCTATAGACATGGTCCTCATTTATATATTTTATACTGTCCAACCAGTACAACATGTCCTGTTCTATAGACATGGTCCTTATTTATATATTTTATACTGTCCAACCAGTAGAACATGTCCTGTTCTGTAGACATGGTCCTTATTTATATATTTATACTGTCCAACCAGTAGAACATGTCCTGTTCTATAGACATGGTCCTTATTTATATATTTTATACTGTCCAACCAGTACAACATGTCCTGTTCTGTAGACATGGTCCTTATTTATATATTTATACTGTCCAACCAGTAGAACATGTCCTGTTCTATAGACATGGACCTTATTTATATATTTATACTGTCCAACCAGTAGAACATGTCCTGTTCTATAGACATGGTCCATATTTATACTGTCCAACCAGTAGAACATGTCCTGTTCTATAGACATGGTCCTTATTTATATATTATATACTGTCCAACCAGTACAACATGTCCTGTTCTGTAGACATGCTCTTTATTTATATATTTTATACTGTCCAACCAGTACAACATGTCCTGTTCTGTAGACATGGTCCTTATTTATATATTTATACTGTCCAACCAGTAGAACATGTCCTGTTCTGTAGACATGGACCTTATTTATATATGTTATACTGTCCAACCAGTAGAACATGTCCTGTTCTGTAGACATGGACCTTATTTATATATGTTATACTGTCCAACCAGTAGAACATGTCTTGTTCTGTAGACATGGTCCTTATTTATATATTTATACTGTCCAACCAGTACAACATGTCCTGTTCTGTAGACATGGACCTTATTTATATATATATATATATATATATATATATACTGTCCAACCAGTAGAACATGTCCTATTCTGTAGATATGGACCTTATTTATATATTTTATACTGTCCAACCAGTAGAACATGTCCTGTTCTATAGACATGGTCTTTATTTATCTATTGTATACTGTCCAACCAGTAGAACATGTCATGTTCTATAGACATGGTCTTTATTTATATATTTATGCTGTCCAACCAGTAGAACATGTCCTGTTCTATAGACATGGTCCTTATTTATATATTTATACTGTCCAACCAGTACAACATGTCCTGTTCTGTAGACATGCTCTTTATTTATATATTTTATACTGTCCAACCAGTACAACATGTCCTGTTCTGTAGACATGGTCTTTATTTATCTATTGTATACTGTCCAACCAGTACAACATGTCCTGTTCTATAGACATGGTCCTTATTTATATATTTATACTGTCCAACCAGTACAACATGTCCTGTTCTATAGACATGGACCTTATTTATATCTTTTATACTGTCCAACCAGTACAACATGTCCTGTTCTGTAGACATGGTCCTTATTTATATATTTATACTGTCCAACCAGTAGAACATGTCCTGTTCTGTAGACATGGTCCTTATTTATATATTTATACTGTCCAACCAGTACAACATGTCCTGTTCTGTTGACATGGTCCTTATTTATATCTTTTATACTGTCCAACCAGTACAACATGTCCTGTTCTGTAGACATGGTCCTTATTTATATATTTATACTGTCCAACCAGTAGAACATGTCCTGTTCTGTAGACATGGTCCTTATTTATATATTTATACTGTCCAACCAGTAGAACATGTCCTGTTCTATAGACATGGTCCTTATTTATATATTTATACTGTCCAACCAGTAGAACATGTCCTGTTCTATAGACATGGTCCTTATTTATATATTTATACTGTCCAACCAGTACAACATGTCCTGTTCTGTAGACATGGTCCTTATTTATATATGTTTATACTGTCCAACCAGTAGAACATGTCCTGTTCTGTAGACATGGACCTTATTTATATCTTTTATACTGTCCAACCAGTAGAACATGTCCTGTTCTGTAGACATGGTCCTTATTTATATATTTATACTGTCCAACCAGTAGAACATGTCCTGTTCTATAGACATGGACCTTATTTATATATTTATACTGTCCAACCAGTAGAACATGTCCTGTTCTGTAGACATGGACCTTATTTATATATTTATACTGTCCAACCAGTAGAACATGTCCTGTTCTGTAGACATGGACCTTATTTATATATTTATACTGTCCAACCAGTAGAACATGTCCTGTTCTGTAGACACATGTTGGACCAGTCCAATATGACCGTCAGTTGAAATAAACCTTGTGTTGTAAGAAAACTTGTTTTATTTGTTATAAATCTATTTTGATACGTTTTCCCATAACTTTGGTAATTTAACTAAAATAACTTTTGGTTTAAAAATATTGAAATTAATATCGATATCACAATAATTATCATCGATATCGCAATATCAAAGTTTTTTCAATATTGTGCACCCCTACACCTGAACACACCTCCCTGTAAGACCAGCACGCCCATGGGCCACAGATGGGCGCAGGTGCATTTGCTGTTTAAATGACGCAGGTGCTGGACGGGAAACTGACAGCTGGGTCGGGCTTTGCGCTGCGCCGGTCACGTGACACAGTGGTTCCTAAACATTTTAATGTCAAGGACCTTTCTGCTCTTAGATGTCGTATATCCTGTCATTGTGTTACTTATGGATGGAATTATAGTGAAAATAAATGAATCACCTTTTTGCTGGGGGTCCCCGGACCCCTCTTTGAAAACCACTGACTTAACACCATAATTGTGTGCCAGACAACAGGCTGCCTCACACTGTCAGTGAAATGTCTCTGCTGCCCCCCAGTGGTGAAGCCCCATGTTACAGTGTGTGGAGGCATCAGCTGGGGTTCTGAACTGTGCTTATGACACTATTTACCTTCAAACACACTTGCATCAGTCTCCGTGATCACAGCAAAAGAGTTTTTATACATCGCATACCAAAGCATTATGTTCTAACTGAAAGGTATCTATCTGTAATTCATCTTCTTAAACATTATTGGTTGTTCCTTTCAATATCTAAAGCTCTAATAGTCAGAAGTCCTAATAAACAGAGGATTTAGACGGTCTCCAACAATCATCGTGATTGGTTTTTACTATCATCATATGCATTTTGTTGAGCGGCAGAATAAGAGGTTCTCAATATTCAATATTTCATTAAAATAAAATACCTAAAAGTCAAACTAAAACTAAAAAGCAATAACATCTCTGCTGTGGATATTTGTCCGTTGTAACGTCAGTCAACAGCTGAGGGTGTTTGTGTGGTTGTTCCAGTCTAATGTAAGAAGCCCAGTCTGTGTCCTCCTGTATGCAAAATCCACTCAAAGATGTTGCTCTAATTTACTCAATAATTGAATGCCATGATGTGGTTATGTTGTCTGCAGACCCGTCCTACTCCGCCTCACCTCACCTCAGCCATGGCTGAGAACATCCTGGCTGCCGCCTGCGAGAGCGAATCACGCAACGCCGCAAAGAGGATGCGCCTCGACACCTATCACGTAAGTGTGTGGGTGGGTGTGGTCTAATGTATATGTTAAAGTTAAAAAGCGTTACTTGATGTGACGAATAGTGTACACCGGCTACCAGTCTTGACTACACAAAGCACTTTGCACACTACAGGCAAGACCTTTAAATAATCTTCTTCTAGGGCACAACCCTGGGTTCTTAATACCAGTTGCATTTTTGTCCACCCAGCTTGTTGAAAAGGAAACCCCCCTCATTTCCTGTTTCCTCTTCCAGGATGAGCAGATCTCTCTGGACAAGCCGTCCAGCGGTGGAGGGGGTCTGAGGGAGCCGGCGTCCCTCGCTCACTCCGCCTACTCCCTGGCCGCATCAGCCTTCTCCTCCCAGGACACCCAGCTCTACATCAACGGAGCCGGCCTTAGCTACGGTTACCGTGGATACCCGGGCCTGGGCGCGGCCATGCAACACCCCGTTTCCCTGACGACCGGCGCTGCTGCTCAGAGCAACGGTGAGAGAACGGGGAGTGGGGGACAGAGGAAGAGGGTCATTATGGAGACAAGAGAGGTGATGGACAAGATATCGTAGTTAGAGGGGAAAGTGAATACAAAGAGGGAGCAGGACGTTAAAGGCAACGGAAGCAGCGCTGCAGCTGACACTAGTTAACACTACACTTGGCAGCAGGTAACCTAGCGTTAGCCTACCGTTAGCTAGTAGCTGGCATAGTGAAAATGCTGACAGCTAAACGGTCTAACGTGTGGCCGTATTTCACTGGAAAGGATTCCAACACCGGGACGTCCAACAGTCTGCAGCTAAAGACACAAGAGTGGCCTAGCTCTACCGACACGGAAGCTAAGCAATGTCCTGCTGTGGACGGGGGCAGCAGCTAACCACATTTTAGACACCTAAAAACATCTAGAATATTTTCACCCCTTTACCTTGCTGTCAGACAGCTCTTTACACGGGGAACTGTCATTTAACCTCGCAGAACACAGGAGTTGTTGGTCTACCGCTGCCTCCATAAGAAAGTTTGCTTGTGTTATTGTGTGACTTTTGGTGAATCAACCACACTACACTGCAGACTATCCCTTTAATGTTGTCTTTACTGGCATCAAGAACTTGCCCTGACATATAGTTGATTTTCTGGGGAGGCACACATATACTACAGCATAGCTTCGGCGGCTACGTGTTTTAAGTTTAGAAACATTTTGAGCCCCCCCCCCCCCCCTTGCCTCACAATGGTTTGGTCCACTGCCTGATTTCAGTCAGTGGACCAAACCACTGTGAGGCAAGGGAGTGAGTCACCTACACACAAAGTTGGAATCACTTCAGTAGTTGTGGAACTCCAGTAAGCAGGCTGCCCAACACAACGGTAGATCTACAATATTAGCCACCGTGTTGGTTGTAGTGGGTGAACCGAAAAATACCACAACTACACATATCCTATACAAGTACAATTTTGGGCTGTATTATTTGTGTCCCCTTTCAAAAATTGCTTTTGAGAAATTTCATGTTTATTGTCCACCCCAACTGTTGAACTGATGAAATGTACGCCCATGCCCTTAACATCCACCTATAAATCCAGTGTGTGTCTAGCTCACTGTTAGCAGAAACAACCCATTCTATCATGTGATAAAAGAGATTCCAGCCATCTTGTGTCATTTTGAACTGACTGATCTGTCTCTCCTTCCCCTTCTCTCCCTGTTCCTCCTCTCCTCCTCTTCACTATCCTTCCTCTCCGCCACACCTGGCTCTTCTGTTCTCTCCGTCACTTCATCAATCTCCACCTTATCCCTCCCTCCTTTTCTTCATCAATCTTTCGCTCTCACTTCTTGCTCCCCCTCTCCCTCACTGTGTCTGTCTCTCTCCCCACCCCCCCCCCTCCACCCCACCTTCAGGCCCCACAGACCTCAGCATGAAGTCTCTCTCCTCTGCCAACATCAGTAACTCCTCGTCCTCTGCCTCCGCCAACAACAGCCTGGGTGGGCGGGGCAGCGGGGGTGGTGGAGGGGGCGGGGCCTCGACCCAGCTCAGCCAACCGGAGATCACAGCCGTGCGTCAGCTGATCGCCGGCTACCGGGAGTCGGCCGCCTTCCTGCTCCGCTCGGCAGACGAGTTGGAGAACCTCATCCTGCAGCAGAACTGATCAGGGGGAAAAAGTCGGAGAACACATACACACACACACACAGACACACACACAGACACACACACATACACCATTATGTTTGTTTTGTGTCCGTCTGCGTCCCCTGAACACCAGACCTCTTTTTTTTGCTATTCTTTGCCTTCTCTTTGATAACAGAGGGACAGAGTGAGGATGATGCATCCAAACCCCACCATCCCTAAAACACCTAGAACCCTAGAACACAACCTCCATCCATCCATTAGGAAAAAGGAGCATTTGGACTCTGAAGGAATTTTCTTCCTCTCCTCTCTGGAAGCACCTCACAATCAGCACTACACTCAGAGCCAAGGAGTGTGGAGGAGAGGAAGAAAGAGGGAGAGGAGCCTGGAAGAAGAGTAAAAGAGACTGTTGATTCTGCTGCTGTGGTTTCAGGAAAGAAAAGAAAGACTTGGGTGGAGAAGTCCAACATGGGGAGTTTGGATCGACGGGTGCCCCCGGCCAACGCAGTCTTATGATCATAACAATTTAAAAAAAGAAATAATGACTCCCTGAATTAGTACTACTGAAGCTGTTTGTTAAATGACAAGTGTTTTTTGATTTGATTTGTTCTTTTTTTGGGGGGAGTCCAGTGAGCATTTTAGTTTTTTTACTCTTCCCAAGTGACTGAAAGAAAGGAGCGGTTTGACTTATCCAAACAGATAGCACTAAATACGGAAAAAAGAAAGTCTTTGAGTCCCGAGGGGCGAGAGGATGGAAACTGGAAGAGAAAAAGAGGAGAGAGGGTTTTTTTGTGTGCTCGCTTGTATATAAGCTCTCTGTGTCCTTTAGCACTTTCCCCTCACCTGAAACCCCCCCGTCCTCCTCCTCACCCCTTTTACCCAGGGAGCAACTTGCTACTTATGCATCCAAGACGCCATGTGGACCACCAGGAAATACCTCAGATCAGACCTGCCAACTCCATTTTCAGTTCCTCACACACACACATAAACATACACACACTCTGCAAGTGAATGGTAACATTCTCACCAGAAGCCAGTTTACTTCTACTTTACCACCCGATGTCTTCAAGGTTTATATATATATATATATATATAGTTTTTGGGGGGGGGGCTGTAATGTGGAAAACGATGAAGCATTTCAAGAACTGATGATGTAAACACTGAAATCTTTTTTCCTTTCTATGTGTGCGGGTTCATTCGTGTGCTGCTGTATATAACCACTTCATGTAGAAATACTTGAGAAGGTGACTTTCTCCTCAAATGGGAGGGAGGGAGGGAGAAGGGGGGGGGGGGTTCTTAAATGTTGATCATTGGCGGAAATTTGACCTCCCGCTTCTAATTTTTACAAATGCAGATGTATCGCCGACGAAACCTCTGCATCGTTGTGTTTAACTCCCCTCCTTCTCTTCTTCTTCCTCTCGCCATTGGACCTACTCTTCACTTCTTCTACTTGGACCTAAACGACCTCCTGTTCTCTCCCCCCCCCCCCCCCTCCCTGGTCCGGTCCAGGTTTCAGAGGAGGAGGGGGACTGCTCTGTCTTACTGTGTTTGTCTGTTAAACTCTGAGATGGCCATTGCTATTGTTATTATTATTATTATTATTATTATTAGTAGTAGTAGTAGTAGTGTGATTATAATGATGAACCTTCATGTTGCTGCTGCTAAAACAAAAAACCGGACCTTCTGCCATAGACCTGAAACCTCAACCAAGCCGGGCGTTAGCTAGCCGCTGTGCCCCGTGAAAACCCCCCCCCCTGACCTCAACTGCACCTGGACCACGACAACCCAAAAACAAAGACTCCCAGGAGGACTCGGTGAAAACCCTCCCACCTTCATCCACTCGCCCGTCCCGCCTCGTTCAGACCAGCTGGGTGGTTCCTTTGGGTCTTTTTGCTTCATAGGGCTTGATACGTGTCGTGTTTTGTGACTTTCTAACTGTGACTTCTTTCAACCTCGTTTCTTTCGGATTTTCTTCCCGTGAATGATTCCGCTGGGGAGGGATGTATTACACCGTCACTGTGGCACTCCATATCAGGCCAACAAGTACACACTTGAAACCCCTTCAAGGGAGCATGTTGATAATACGCCTTATGAAGGTCGTTTTTGAGCTTTGAGAAGGATATTCATTGAATGGCTGGTGCACCTGTTGTCCTGGCCAGAGTTCAGCCACAGCCTCTAGCTTGACATGTCGAAAATATGTTCTCGATGTTAAATGATGAAGCAACTCTAGTTTAGTTTTGTCTCTTGGTACAGTTGCAAAAAAACAAACCAAGCCAAATTGTCTGGTTGGAGTAGCTCATAGCTTCTGGTTGATCTTTTCCACTCGACAGTAGTACAGAAGACGTTGGAGAAAGAAGAAAAAGACAAACTGAGTGACTTTAATCCTCCATCGCTCTGTGCTGTGGGCTTCGACTGTCCTGTCACCTTGATTTGCTCCCTTTTTTCGCACACTGAGCGAAGCAACAGTCATCTGTGATTTGAAGGGGGGGGCTGTGTGTGTGTGTGTGTATGCATGTTTCCCAGGACGATTCCCCCAACTTCCCCGACTTGCACTGCTGAAGTCAGATGAGAGCAGTGAAAGAGGTGTGGTGTGTTTCTTGCAATGCAAATGATAATCATAGCATTTTGCTGGTGTTTGGATGGTTTGTGTTGGCGGCCTACAGTGAAATCTGTATCATACGTACTGTCTGATGACGTGTGAAAAGCCCAACCTCCGTCACTAACTTTCACTGATTTACCAACGCGTCAAGTTCAGATTAGTTAGAAGTGTTGAAAATGTCAAATGATTTCATTCACGGCAGATTAGACGTAGAATGAATGAAGAATTTGTGTTTGTCATTGTTATCACAAAACGGGAAGCTCTGTTTAAAGTGTACTGATCACTGAATGACACGAGAGAAATATGCAAAAAAGAATGACCCAATGGGGGGGGGGGGGGGACGTCGTTAGAGTCAGACATGTTGGGGTACCAATGCTCTTAGAGGTGCAGTCCCATTTAGAAAGATTGGTGATGTGTCTTCACTACGATTTGATTTAGTTTGTTAGAGATTAGATTCATCCGCCCTGTGAAATGAAGAAACCGGTGTGAGCCCCACTGAGGTACAATCACACCCCCCCCCCTTAATTTTAGTGTCTGTTTTTACTTACTGTAAATAACGGAGGGCAGATTGAAAAATGTTTAGTTTAGTTGGCGGCCCGTCCTCCTGTTCCGTCCTCTCTGTGCTCTCAGATACTGCCAATGTTTTGGTTGAGTCTGCCTGGTTCTCAGTGGTGGGGAGATTTGGCACCTTTGGGACAGCTGGATCGGTCCAGGCGTGCTCAGTCGATCTCAGAAAGGACTTTTTAGGAAGTTTGGTTGATCCCCACTCTGCTCGGTCTGAGGGACCTGAGTCACGTAGCTGTGGTAGGCACTTTGGTTTTTGAATTCCATAATAATCTTTCAACATTTTTGTAATTCAACTGGTCTAAGATAAAAACCAGACTTCTGCATTGCCTCTTGGCTCTGTTTTCAGGCTTTAGAAAATCTAGCCCGTGAGGGGAGACTTTGGCCAATCACAGGTCATTTTCAGAGAGAGAGCGTTCCTATTGGCTGTTCTGCACATGCGTTGCCCGTGCGACAGAGAGACGGAGAGTTCTCACTCGACTTCAAATTAGGGTGTTTCTTTGCTTTCCACACCAGCTGTATTGCTGATGTCTCTCCTCTTATCAGATATTGTTATCATGTATGTTTAAGATGGAGGCTCATCACAGCTACTCTGCTGGTCCCTCACGTCACAGCAGGAGCCAGGGGGTTTCACTGTGACTTACAATTCAGTGGATTTCAGGACTCAGCCATAACAGCCATACGTTACAGTATAGAATAGGTTTGAAATGGTTCCATGTTGGTGTATTATCTACCCCCAATCAAAAAGAAAGGAATAGAGCCACAGTTGGAGGAACAATTGAGACAGTCGGGAGACTTCATTATCATTGAATTGGGTTTCTTAAACTGCAGCTCGGAGCTGGAGCTGGTTTTACTGGACAAAAAGTAGTTTTTATTACTTTAGATTTGAAAAATGAGAGCAGTTTAGGATCTGCAAACAGTGAAGAGGGCCTTATTGCAGTTTATCCCCCTCTTCCTCCCTCCCTCCTCAGTTTGATTCTTGCTACTGTAAACTCCTCCGGGACTCTGGGATTATTTTCTGTCTAGAAATAATTCATTTGGGGAAAAAAAGAAGGTTTTTCTACGAGTGTTTCTGAGCCCAGGTCAGTTTACTTCAAAGCTGCAGAACAGCACCACACACACAAAAAACAGTACAAAAAAAATAGAAATAGGCAAATGACAATCTTTAGAAAGGTGTAATTTGCTCACTGTTTAATTTGCATTCCTTGTGACAGACCTGGCCAATAATCGGAGTGGTTTTAGCCGTCCGTTCTCCTGTTGTTGTTGTTGTTGGTTGTTGTTGTTGTTGTTGTTGACGTCTCCATCGACCCATTTCTATCTGATTTCAATTTTTATTAGTATTATTATCAATGTTCTGAATCCTCTTAATATTATTGTTTTATAGATATATTTTGTAGTGCATGTAAAGTGGTCTTTTTTTGAAAAAGAGACATTTTGTACAACACTCCCAACAGCTTCACTCTGTATGCCTATACTGCACATTCCAAACATGGATGTCAACCAACACAGGGGGGGGGGGGGCCTGACCGGCATCACCGCCAACATTTATCAAATCTCAGATATATACGATGGACGAATTTAAAGCCCTTACTGTCCCGATAACCAAACGCCTCATTCTTTAAAGGTTCCGTTTACACACTGACATGGTTGTAAGATTACAGTCTGGCATTGATCGAACCCTAAAAATAAGGATTCCATGTTTTGAGGCTTGATGAAGAGCTTTGAGAAAAGGTCACGGCGATGCCACAGAGGTGCAAACATGGACGCTCCGGTGTTGTAGGGATGGTAGGGGAAGACTCATGAATATTCATTAGAAAACTCATCCCTGATTGGCTAGTACTCGTTGCCTGCTCTGGTTGGGTTGGTTAGTTTTAGGCAAGAGGAGTGGGATTGGTTATGGTTAGGGTAAGAATGTCAGGGCGAGCCAATCAGGGATGAGTCTTCCCCTACCATCCTGCAACAAAAAACAATGTTGCCTCAGGCTGACTAAGAGCAGCGAGAACAGAGCAAAATGTCACCGTTAAATCAAAGGTCTGACCACCTTTTCTGTACGAGATATAGCCTCTGTCTGTTTTACTCTTCAGGGGAAAACAAGTGCAAGTTTACGGAAGAAGATTAGGGTGTCATGTCACTCTTATGGAGATACCTTCAAGTGTTACCAACAATTCGGAGAATAAAGTCAGAATTCTGACTTTTTTTAAAGTCTACATTTTTTTAAGTTTAAAAAAAGAAGTCATAATTTTGAGAATAAAGTCACTTTTTTTTAAAACTTACAAAAGAAATGTAGACTTAAAAAAAACTCTGACTTCTGACTTTAAACTCAGAACTGAAATACATTTTTCCACATGCGGCCCTAATCGTCTTCCATACAGGTTAAAGACAAGTGGAGTTTTGAAATGATTATTGATTTCTTTTTACTCAAAATGACCTCCACAGCTTTCTGTAGAGATCATTCTCTTGGATATTTCAAGGCTGCCTATGAAGAAACATGTTTGACATATTTCAACCAATTGTAGGAAGCCAACGTGTTTATTAATAGAGAATAAGATGAATCTCAAACTACTGTGAGCTGTTAACTGAGCTCAGGAGTCCAAGAAATGCTTGACTACACTGTAAAATATGCTACTTTAACAATATTATTTCTTAAATTCCTTCTTAATACATGATGTAAATCTTGACATTTCCTAGAATATAATTTTTGGTGAAAGAAAACCTAATCCTTCACTTTTAATTTAGTTTTTGCTTTTCCTTTCTTAATAATTTGAAGAACATCCTCAGATCTCAGAAGGGAAGCTCGAAACCCTCAGAGGAGCTGTGATGCCGGCCGGGTCTCCAAAAACGATCACACACTTCATGAGCCAGTCTGGTCTCAACACACACACACACACACACACACACACACACACAAAAATAGAAAAAAAAGAAATGAAATCAGAAAAAAAGAATGGACCTTTTGTTATTTTTCTATAATGGCAGCGTGTACTGTCAAAATCAAAAAAATGAGCCGAGTTCTTTTTAACTTCTGTTCCTTTTCGGTGGTGCTTTAGATGCTTTCATTAATTTATTTTTTTTGCGACATTTGATTCTTTTCTTTGTCTGTCTTCACCTGACTTTGTACCGGACTCTTGATTGTCTTGATTTTCCCTGTGCGGGGGCTCTGTACCTACAGTAATACCAATGTGAAAACCTGTATTCTCCTCATGATTTGACTCAGTGGAAGTGTGATGTTTACATGTACAGATTTTTGCGATTCTTTGTTATTTTTTATTTTCTTTAGTTTCCTCTCATCTCTCTATTCCCCCCCCATCATCCCCATTTTCAGTTCAACTGACTCCTTCCTTACACACTGAAGGGAAATGGGACTGCGTCTAAACACAATTATAACCATTTCACACATAAGCCTATATCGCTCGAGGGGACACGTTGATGTTTTTCATGTCAGTCGATCGACTTTTCTTAACCGGACTCCTGCTTAGATTTTTAAAAATGCCTTGTTAGCAGTCCGTTAGCATCTGTGCTAAAGGTGCACCTATGCCTATGTTTTTCGTTGAGGAACATCAGTTCACTGTGTGCCAATGGTGCAGGATTTCATTTCGGTGCTCTGGTGAAGAAAACGTCCCGCGGCTGAAATTGAAAAAGCGCTGCGTTCCCCCTCCGTTTGTTTTGTTTTTTGAGGAGGGGAGGGGGGGGCGAGGGGGAGTCGAGCTGTGTTGTTTGTTTGGCTCAGCGGGGGCCAACCTCTCGGCTAACTCCACAGCACACCAAAATCACAGTGGGGCCACGGTGACCCTCCACTGGTGTGTCCTCAGTGAATGATAAGCCATGACAGACCCTGCTGTGTGTCGGGTCTCTTAGTCTATTAGTATATTTAGCAAAACTTTAAACTGCAGAAGACAAAACTCAACCTCAGGAAGAAAAAAAGGACATCACTTTTGTAAAAACACGTCTACTGAAGGCCCATTTCCCTCTCTTTGATACCATATAAATTATATCAAAAATTCTTTTTATATTTATTGTGTTTATAATTATATATAACAGTTTTTTTCTCTTTTTTTTCAGTACCTGTGGCTAAATATTTTGATTCTTTAGAAAAGTGTTGATAATATATGTGAAGCAACTTAAAAATAGAAAAGAAAAGAAATGTAGGGTTCTTTTTTTCTGTTTGTTGGTTTGTTTTAGCCCAACAATGAGAACATATCATTCTGGTCCATGACAAAGAAACCAATGATCGATTAAAAACAGAGCTTTCTTTTGTGTGATGTCACTGCTAAGGCTGAAATGTTTCTGAAAAAAAAATTGTGACCATTTTAGTTTAGTTTTTTTAGTTTTCTCCCAAGCTGTACGTCACAAAGCTAAATATACTAATAAAACGGTGTGCTATCTATCAAACAGAGCAACGTTTCTTCTTTATATCGCACACTCAAAGATCACTCCCATTGATGAGGGAAAAGTACATGTACACAAGTACAGGTTTGAGTTACCTGAACATGTTCCTTACTCTTACTTTCTAATTCCACTCCAGTCTATTTCAGACTCTTTACTCCACTACATGTATATGACAGCTGTAGTTTACATTTTTGATTCACATATAGGCTTAAAGGTACACTGTGTAGGGAGGATGACATGCAGGAAAATTGTCACAGGTCGGACTCGAACCGAGGTATGTATATATATATATATATATGTATATATATATATATATATATATGTACATACATATATGTATGTATGTATGTGAGCCTGCTCTACCAACTAAGCTAACCCGGCCATGCTGTGTAGTGTTTTAAAGTGCTCATATTCTGCTCATTTCCAGGTTCATAATTGTATTTAGAGGTTGTACCAGAATAGGTTTACATGGTTTAATTTTCAAAAAACACCATATTTTAGTTGTACTGGTCATTGCTGCAGCTCCTCTTTTCACCCTGTGTTCAGGTCTCTGTTTCAGCTACAGAGTGAGACCTCACACTGCTGGAACATCTTTGTTGGGAGTCACACATGCTCAGTAGCTAGGTAAAGACTACGTGCTCAGTAGCTAGGTAAGGACTACACGCTCAGTAGCTAGGTAAGGACTACATGCTCAGTAGCTAGGTAAGGACTACATGCTCAGTAGCTAGGTAAGGACAACGTGCTCAGTAGCTAGGTAAGGACTACACGCTCAGTAGCTAGGTAAGGACAACGTGCTCAGTAGCTAGGTAAGGACAACGTGCTCAGTAGCTAAGGACTAGATGCTCAGTAGCTAGGTAAACATTCTCAGTAGCTAAGGACTAGATGCTCAGTAGCTAGGTAAGGACAACATTCTCAGTAGCTAGGTAAGGACTACACGCTCAGTAGCTAGGTAAGGACAACGTGCTCAGTAGCTAGGTAAGGACAACGTGCTCAGTAGCTAAGGACTAGATGCTCAGTAGCTAGGTAAGGACTACATGCTCAGTAGCTAGGTAAGGACTACGTGCTCAGTAGCTAAGGACTAGATGCTCAGTAGCTAGGTAAACATTCTCAGTAGCTAAGGACTAGATGCTCAATAGCTAGGTAAGGACTACATTCTCAGTCGCTAGGTAAGGACTACTTGAGCTAGCTAGCTGTTTCTCCAACTTCAGTAGTACAAGGCAGGATTAGCTGGGAGACTTCTTCTAAGCGAGGGACCACTTACAACTTTGTGTGGGATACCTGCAGAACAGGGACATGGAAGTAGTTCTTTTGGAGATTAGGGTGAACTAGTGTGTGTTGTAGCAGTGTTTTGCCATTGAGAACGAGCTAGCATGTTACGGTTAGCCACCTCGTCTCAGCTAGTGACGTAGAAAGCCGTGCAGATGTTGACCAGCTGACCCAGAGACTGAAGGCAGGACACATTCAGGAACCGTATCTCACTCAGAACAGCATGGAGGGTTTTATCAAAGTTTGAATGTGTGTGGAAGCACCAGAGACACAAAATAACTCCCCAAATCCCAGAAAAAGTGATTTTTTTTTTCATTATATGGGCACTTTAAGTATTTTATTAGCTAAAAATCGATGTCTTCATTCATAAATATGTCCTCGTTGGTGTAAAATGACCTCTGCCGATCATCTGACTTGTCCTCGTAAGCGAAGAATTTCTTATCTGTATTTACGTTGGGCGTCCGTGTGGTTCCGTAACCTCTGAGAGGGACATGGAGCACTAGCCTACCTGTCTAGATAATCCACAACAGGCGTGTTGGTTCAGAGCCAGCGTCACGGGACTGAAACCAGCTGAAACGGAGAAGGGGATCAGTGAGAGGCGCTGGTCACTGCCCTTTAGTTCAGAATGGAGGATCAGACTTAGGCCGAGCCACAGGAGAAGGAATCCCAAAATCGGAAAACGTGTTGTCATAGCTTCTTGGCGCATAACGGCTACCGTAGTGGCAACACGCATTCTGAAAAAGCGAGGCGCTAGAGAGCACTATTCGTCTGAATGCAAAATACAATTTCACCGCTAGACGGGAGAAAGTCCTACACACTGGACCTTTGAAATAATAATAATAATAATAATAATAAAATATGAAATACAATGCTATGTTAAAGATTAAACCAAAGGTTTTGGAACTTTTTAGGCTTGTGTCATCGAGAGCCATACAAGAAGAATACATCTGTAGGAGGATTGCCATAACAAAAAGAATAAGACAATAAATGTGGGAATATAAAGAGGAATAAATAAAAGAAGAAGTAAAAAAAATAATATTTGGAAATACCATTATTTCAAGTAATAGCAAAAGCAATAGGGAAAATAATTAAGGGATTAAAAAAAAGATAATACAAAAAATACAGAAGAAATATAGTCATTTATATGCAAAAATAAATCTATTTTTCTAAAATGTAAACAATGAATGTATACAGTAATAAAATAAATGTAAAAAATAAATTGTTTATAGGTATTTTATATTTTGTTATTTCTTTTTATATTTTCCACATGTATTTATTCTTTTATTTATTCCTCTATATTTATACATAGCAAACATTAGAATCAGATATCAGTCTTAGACAGAGACTTCATTTACTGCAGAACGAGTACTTTTACTTTACTACTTTTACATTTAGTTGATAATACTTTTGTACTTTTACTTGAGAGGGATTTTGAATTGGACCTGAACTTGTAATTTGAGTATTTTAACATTGCTGTACTAGTACTTTTACTTAAGTAAACTGTCCTTCCTCCTCCTTCTTTTCATTTTTATTTTATTGCAGGATCGTAAATCCTGGTTCTTTGAGCTTTTAACTTGGGGATAAAAAAAGAATGGGGAGACTGCTCCTCACTTCTCTGATGTAACTGTAGCTTATAAAGTCAACGTGCACGCTAACATACTGAGCCTTTCACCCAGTTAAAGACGCCGTTCCAACTGAAAGATTAGGATTAGAGCTCAAGCTGAAAAGCTTTCATGTTGGATTTGAATCAGTTTTAGGATTTAAACTTTCCTGCTGCTGTAAGATGGTAAAGGCCAACTGTCTACTGAGGCTTACTATATGAAGGACGGGAGATGCCCAAATCTAAATCTTTCTTTGTGTTGGCGTTCTAACCTCTGATGGATTTGTGAGGACTATGGTTAACTGCTCCTCAGATCTCTGCAGGGTAAATCCAGACAGCTAGCTAGACTATCTGTCCAATCTCAGTTTTCTGTTGCACGACTAAAACTACTTTTGAACGTCCACATGTTCCACCAAAACAAGTTCTTCCTGAGACTATTTAGCAGAGGCACCGTGGCTCCGTCCGGAGCTTAGCCCCGCCCAAGATGATTGTGATTGGTTTAAAGAAATGCCAATAAACCATCCAGGAATGCTGTGTGGACTACCAGACCCTCCTCCACAGCGCTGTGGAGGAAGGTCTGGCAGTGTGAGACTAAGGGAAGGATAACCTAGACTTGATTAAAGGTGCTCTGAAGGGGGTCAGCCCTATGTTCCCACATATATAAAGATTTTTCTTAAAATTAAGATTTTTGAAAAGTGGAGAAGTCTCTCGGATGAGAGACCAAACGTCTTTGCTGCACCAGTTGCCCTTGGGTTTACATTTAATGGCATAGATATTAATTTGTCTAGTCAATTATTTATTAACTTATTTATTTTATTTTTGATTTAGGCAGCTTCTGTCCTCCATATTCTTGTAAGGATAAGGCTGGATTTCTTATGAAAAGACCAAAACCGGGGCGGCCTCTAGCTCCCCCAGTAAGAGCGTTTGCCCCATGTGGGCTGAGTCCTTGGCAGCGGCCCAGGTTTGAATCCGACCTGCGGCTCTTTGCTGCATGTCACCCCCCCATCTCTCTCCCACCTTTCCTGTCTATCCACTGTCACTGTCTAATAAAGGGAAAAAGGCCCAACAAATAATCTTAAAGAGAAAAGACCAAAATCAACACTGTTAGTCCGTCTCCCAATACTTTTTGACTTCCGTAATCACAAATATATAGTTTGACTTTAAAAGAAAAGAAAAAAAAACTAAACAGCAGCTCACTGTAGTTTTAGTCAAACAAACAGGAGGAAACGGTACATTTGTTGGGGGCTATTTCTAGCCGCAGATTAATCCACATTTGGTGTTCTGGTGAGTATTAGGCTACTGGCAGCAGGACGGTGTGTGATTGAGTCAAAATAACACAGTGTGTGTGTGTGTGTGTGTGTGTGTGTGTGTGTGTGTGTGTGTGTGTGTTCATGCTGATGCAGGAGCATGTCAGCCATGCAACAGTGTGGCTCACTGATGTGTATCTAACAACAACGGAGCTCATGGAACATTGGAAGCTCTATCACACAGTACTTGTTACATTTGCTGTTGGTTTTGCTCTTTTCATGAGCTCCTCTTGAGCAACACAACTAAAAGAGATCTACGTACACCCTCTACATCTCTTGTCATAACATCGTTTAGGAGTATCCAACCGAGCACAAAGAGGTTCTAATAATAAGAGGCAGCTGTATGCTACAGTATTGATGCAGAAGTGATGCAGGATTAAAGGCATAAAGGGAAGGAGGCTACACCGACTGCAGTCATTAGACTCCACAGTCTATAAATAAAAAGCCAGAGGAGAGATGAGATTCAAATATTGCGACAGAGCAAAGAAAGACTCTGGTATTTCGTTGTATTGCTCCCAGGGCCGAGCTGTTGTCTTTAAATTGCTTGTTTTGTCCAACCAACATTCTATAACCCAAATAATTCATAATCAAATAAAACAGAACATGATTTGATTTGCTGGTTGCCAATTCATTAATGAATCAGTCGTGTTATCTCTACTGCAGACACACCTTTCATTCATAAACATCCTTCATGAAGCCAACATTATTTTTCTCCCATGATGAGATCAAAACTTTTAAAGTGAATACAACTGTACTCTACATGTACAAAGTATTATGTATTAGATAAAGTACTAATAGGTCAATATGGAGATGCACAAAAACGGAAGTGTTTTCATGACGTAGGCTAATAAAGATAAATAATAAAAACCCGTTTTATTTAGTACCTGACATTCACGAGGTTGGTGGAAACTGTTTAGCAAACACAGACGCCATCGTTTACTCAACCACAATAACCTTCAGGGAAAACTGTCCCGAAGCCAAAAAGGCATGAGGACGCACGCACGCATGCGCGCACTCACTCACTCACACCCCTCCCCTTACGTACGCAGTACGCAGGTGTGTGTGAGCAGCAGGAGGTGTGCGGAGCGCCAAACTGAAACTTTTTACGCACCGTGCCGCCGCTTCACATTCACATCTTTCTCTTTTCCTCTCGTGGATTGAACACCTGCGCACCGACTGCTGCGGCCGTTTTCCCGTTTGCACCCGATTACAATGGATTAACGTTTCCTCTGGAGTCATGCTCACGGTCTGGGTTGGTCTTGGCTCCCGCCGCCGAGTCCTCGCAGGGAACCGATCCGACTTGGATGCCCTCCATTCCCGTTTCCTTTCCGCATTCCCGCAGCCGCCGTGCGCAATGCAGGCGTGGAGCTCAGATCCGTGATCTCAACAGAAAAAAAACCGGTTCCTCCGGCTAATCTACCCAACTATTGCTGGCGGTGCATTATGTTTCCAGCCAGAGGAAGAGAGGAAGCCCGGAGGACTGAACGGCTGCTCGCTGTAGGCTGTAAAAGGCCGTTTTCAGCGCACTGAGAAAGCCTGAACCGCGTTCTATTGATCGGTGTCACGATAAAAACCTGGAATAACCCCGCCGCCGCGCTCCTTCATGTCCCGGGATGGAGGACTGCTGTCGCACCTGTATGCCGTGTTTGAGCCGGCTCTGGAACTGCCTATGGCCGGACTTCCGCGACCCAGACGTCCCCAACAACAACCATGTCATCGCCAACCCGGCCGTGCAGACGGCGGAGATCCGCACCGTGTCCGGTGACATCCGCGTCCCGTCGCCCAAGAAGCGGCCGGTGCAGCTTTACGCGGCGCTCTTCGACTTCGAGGCCCGCAGCGACGACGAGCTGACGGTGAAGGAGGGGGACAAGCTGTCGGTGATCGAGAAGCGGGGGGAGTACGTGCTGGCCAAGAAGCTGACGGGGTCTCTGGAGTCCGGACTGATCCCGGCCAACTACGTGGCTCTGCTGCAGGACGAGTTCGCCAAACACAAGTGAGTGCTGGAAATCCATCCTCAGCTCTTCTCTTTTTCTTTATTCGCCAACTGCCACCTGATTCTACGGTGCTGACGGGACAAGAACTGTTTGATTTGCTGTGAGTCCAAAAAACTCATGTCCTCGGGTCAAATCTGACCCGTTTTCCAAGTTTCTGAATAAAAAATATGGGTTTCCTTTAACCAAGTAGTATCATGGATGGTTCCACACACGAAACAGGCTGCGATTATCTGATGATCTTAACTAGTCCAAATAATTCATCATTTCTGGGGGTTTTAACTCCAAAATGAGGTATCATTTAAAATGAGTGACATGTATCGACCATGACCATGTCCAGAAATAAGTGTACAACTAGTAGTGATACGTTGGAATGAACATTGTAATGCCAATGATAATTTATACTTTATGCTTTATGAACAGGCAAAACAGACTGGGCCAATTTTTACCTGGTAAAAAGTTAGAGAGACATGTAGAGGGACAGGTCTGAAGACACAGATACAGAGAGACACGTAGAGGGACAGGTCTGAAGACAGGCCTACAGAGAGACACGTAGAGGGACAGGTCTGAAGACACAGATACAGAGAGACACGTAGAGGGACAGGTCTGAAGACAGGCCTACAGAGAGACACGTAGAGGGACAGGTCTGAAGACAGGCCTACAGAGAGACACGTAGAGGGACAGGTCTGAAGACAGGCCTACAGAGAGACACGTAGAGGGACAGGTCTGAAGACAGGCCTACAGAGAGACACGTAGAGGGACAGGTCTGAAGACAGGCATACAGAGAGACACGTAGAGGGACAGGTCTGAAGACAGGCCTACAGAGAGACACGTAGAGGGACAGGTCTGAAGACACAGATACAGAGAGACACGTAGAGGGACAGGTCTGAAGACACCGATACAGAGAGACACGTAGAGGGACAGGTCTGAAGACACCGATACAGAGAGACACGTAGAGGGACAGGTCTGAAGACACCGATACAGAGAGACACGTAGAGGGACAGGTCTGAAGACAACTGAAAATGGTTTTGATAGTGGATTTTTATTGATTTACTTAGGCTGTTTACTGTTTTTATGTCATTTGAAATTGTAATATTTTTGAGGTAGTCACTAAAAATGATCGCTGCAACTATTTTGATAATTGATGAATAATTTAAGTGATGCGTGAAAGGTTCCACCATCTCACATGTGAATATTTGATCTGGTTTTCTTAGTCTTTAATGTGAAATGAAATATGGCTTCAAGTTTTGGAGCGTTGGTTGGACATTAAAATAGTCAGGGCTGCTGCTAACGAGGTGGCTGTTTTCATCAATTAATCGGTTAATTGTTTTCTTCATTGATGGTTTGATTCATTATAAGTGGGAAAATGGTCCCAAAAACAAAAATCCCAAAGCCCAAGTTGACATTGAAACAGCTTGTTTTGTCCAGCAGAGAATCTGAAATCCAAAGAGATTGAATTCACTGTCACAGATGATTTACAAATATATCTCTATATTCACAACTAGGGATTTTTGCAATTTTTGGACATAAATGACTAAAATGATGAATCAATTATCTTAACATCGATCTAAAAAACTTAACATGGAGCCTAGCGGCATCCTCCTAAACACCTAAACAATAACCTAAAACCACCTCTGCTGCTGCTGTTGGACCAGACTGGAGCTAAAAGTAGCCGAGAGGCTGCAGCTGCAGATCCTCTATTATTCATTCAGCCTGCAGGGAATCATCATGTTTCAGAGCTCTCCCTCTACGGTTGACTTGTATGTCTGTGTTCATGCCTCTGATCCAACACTGACCCCACATGTCCCACTGTCGCACCATGCCAGAAACTGTTAAGCCCAAAAAAAATAAAGACAAAGTTGTGTTACATTTTTATTAGTCTATAGACTCGATGTACCACTTGAGGGATTGCTCCGTTGCCGCCGGAAAATCCGCCGGATTTCACTCATTTGGGCCTGATGTCCGTCCCCTTCCTCTGTCTCTGTGTTGGCGTTCTAACCTCTGGTGGATTTGTGAGGACTATGGTTAACTGCTCCTCAGATCTCTGCAGGGTAAATCCAGACAGCTAGCTAGACTATCTGTCCAATCTGAGTTTCCTCTCGCACGACTAAAACTACTTTTGAACGTCCACGTTCCACCAAAACAAGTTCCTTCCTGAGACTATTTAACAGAGGCACCGTGGCTCCGTCCGGCACTTAGCCCCGCCCAAGATGATTGTGATTGGTTTAAAGAAATGCCAATAAACCAGAACACGTTTTCCTCCCATCCCCAAATGCTATGTGGACTAGCCAGACCCTCCTCCCGCGTGCTTTCGAGGAAGGTCTGCCAAAGCGAGACTACGTTTTTATAGACACTAAAGAGATTGCAAGCACAAGTGTTTCTTAGAATCATCCAATTGTGCTTTCTGCTGTTTATTATCTCACTGTCAAATTCTTGTAAAGATATATGCTTCAGTTTCCAGGCACACATGTGGTTATATGGGCTACTTCTCCAGAGTCAGTGTGTTAGCTACAGTAAATGGTGGTCGGTACGTCCCCCAGTTTGGAGAAAGAGGCAGGAGTACTTAGAATCAATATGAGTTTAAGTGTGTCCTATATTTAGAGTATTTTCACAGCTTTACCTTGCTGTCAGACAGCTCTTTACGACGGGGAACTGAAGCTGTTCTCTCTGCTCTCTTCAGAGACACCACACTCCTTTGACAAAAAAACATTTTAAGTCTGACAGCAAGGTAAAGCTGAAAATATAGTCAATTTAACGTCCATTTAAAGTGATACAGATGTTTTTAGGTGTCTAAAATGTGTTGAGCTGCTGCCCCCGTCCACAGCAGGACATTGCTTATCTTCTGTGTTGGTACTCCTGCCTGCTGCTCCAAACTGGGGGAGTGCTGACCCCCATCTACTGTAGCTAACACACTGACTATGGAGGAGTAGCTCATACAACCACACTGAACAAACATCTCAACTATCCCTTTAATAAGGTTGATTAAATATTTGTAGTATAACAGAATACAGATCAACAGCAGCACAAACTGCAGCCTCCAAAATGACCATACAGTTGAATCAACACCTCTGTAAACTAGAACATTACAAGCTGCATAAAGGAGGCTTTACTGCAGGACTGTTGTATCAGACTGCATTAGTTTTAGGTGTACCTAATAATAGGTGTACATACTTTACTGTTACATTTAGGGGTGCAACGGACTAGCAATGTCATGATACCAAAAATCTAGTATTCGGTACCAATCTCAACAAAAGTACACAATACTCGATACTAAAGTAGATACTATGGTGTGTGTGTGTGTGTAAAAAAAATAAAAAAAATAAATAAATAAAAAGTAAGAAAATAATAATAATATTTCGTCATGTCACTCTTCTTTCAGTGTTTTCTTTTAGTTTCAACTTTCTGTTATGGTGTGGAGGGGGCAAGGAGAGCGTCTTCTGGCCCCCACAGCCCGTTGCTTTGGAGCCTGGCATCACCACACAGCCAGCGTACGGTACCGTCTTTGAACATTAGTCTGGGGACCCTGCTCTGTATTTTCTACTGCACAAGAGGCGGGATCAACGGGCATAGTTCAAATGACTCTGTACGCAATTGGATAGTCCTGCTATTGGTCCCCGCAGATTTGTAACGGAAGCAGGATAGAAAAAGGTAGAGGTTTCCAGCCTGGGAAGGGCAAAATCAAATCGCCGGCAGATCAGGCTGGGTTTACGCAGTCTACTCCTCTTCCTCTCGGCCATTCATCTGCTCCGTCTCAGTCCTGCTTGTGTGTGTGCTGCTGGCCACCGCCGGGCCTGGCTGATTGCTTGCTTGTTTGCCTGGAGCCGCTGAGTCACATGACAGTACAACATCAAATCACAAGATCACGGCATCCCTCCGTAGAGATAAGTAACAGTGACAGTAAACATTTATTTCACACTATTATTAAGGTTCAACTTTGCAATGGATCCATGGTTCCCATGCATTCTGAACCGTGAGCGTTCAGATCAACTATGGTCCATTACACCACTAGTTCCATTTCTCAGATAACTTCTTATTTTCCAATACCTATGGTCTTTTTAAGGGAAAGTGAAGGTAAAATAAACACCTTGGATTTTGTCTGATATGTACAGGAAGGAGCAGACCATGTGAATTACACCCAGGGTCATTTTTCTTAAGAGTGAAGAAGTGGGGAAAAAACATTTATCCTCAAGGCACAATGAGAAAGACAATGTATAGACTCCAAAAACGATCTCTATCAATTATGACCCTACTACAAGTGTGTGGTGGTGTCTATCTGCAGAGAACCTGCCCTCTGCCTGTACTTTCTTATCTTGTTGAGGACGTTTCTGGGCGTCAACCTCTATAAAAGCGTGTCTTTGATACTGTATGTCAGATAATGGTGAAAAGCTCTCAAGATGACATAATGAGAGTGTCTTTTAATGTACTTTTTACAGTGGTATTTATGTTCTTGACTGTAGCAGTATTTAGCTTTATTGTTTATTCGGTAACACTTTACTTGAAGGTATGGACATAATCGTGACATGACACTGTCATAACTATGACATGACACTGTCATGAACATGTCATAAACGTTATAAACAAGTCATAAACATTTGACTTCTGTCATTAAGTGTCATTCGGTTTTTGTCATGAGATGTTGACATTGTTGTCACTGTCGGCTTTATCTTCACAGGATTTTTCATTTAAATCTAGAGTACAATATTTCTGGAGTCTGTTATTGTGAGTTGTGTGCTGTGTCTTGCTGTTACTGTCAGTGAAACCTGAGGTCATGCGCGCCGAGCAGACACGCCTTCCCTGATAACTTCAAGTAAACACAGGCCAGGTTCTGTATGTGAGCAGGCAGCACTGAAACTAACTTTTAAAGCTTCTGAATAAATCCCTCCAAAGGGTTCCCTGTACATTTAAATATTAGATGTATTGATGTGTAGCAGTGGTGGAGGAAGAACTCAGATCCTTAACATAAGTAAAAGTACTAACAGTGTTGGGATAGTTCACTTTCTATATGAACTAATTCAAAGTTCAGTTCACACATTTTAAAATGAACTAGTTCAGTTCATAGTTCATACTTCAAAATTTTGAACTAAGTTCACAGTTCCAAAAATGAACTAGAACTGCAAGCAGTTATGACATGGCCCAAGCCACCCACGCCAGTCGCCCCCGACGCCCCGGGGAGCGTGCGAAAGCGGAACCCAAAGCCAGGCGGCGGGGAGGCAAACCTCGGTAAATATCGAGAGACGCGAGCTGCGACGTCTGCGGTACGTTGCCGTTGCAAACGTAGCGGTCAACAGTTCACCTCCACGCATATACAGACTACCTTTAACAATGATATACGGATAGGACTGGAGATGAAAAGTTCAACGGATTACCGCGATCAGCTTCGTGGGAAATTAAGAATCAATGCCACTGACATAACCAATCACACTATGACAGACTTTCCACTTAGCACCAACTGCAATGTTTAACTGTAAATGAATGGAGCCTACTGGCAGTCTGGCACACGGGGGTGCTCAGTATTTTCATCTATGAATGGTGTTGATTTTGGATTGAAAAAGTGAGAGAAAAGAGTTGCATTTGTCCACTGTGAAGGTTGTAGAAACTTTGTCAGGTGGGTTAAGAAGTTTGTTTATTGTAAAAAAACCCACAGGAGTACACAAAAGCGAAAACCAAAACGTAACGGTAGGAGGGAAACATCAGTAAATATTGAGAAGTGTGAGCTGCAAGGTCTGTGATACGTTCCCATTGCAAATATGCCATTAACATAGAGTAAAAGGGCCAAAACTCGTCTACGTTGATTATAGCGCCCCCTAATGGCCAATCTTCGCCACATTTGGTACAGAGCCTCAGAGCGGCATGCCTAACGAGCACCACAGGTTTCGTGCTGATTGCATTTACTGTGGCAGAGATATTGCAATTGCAAATTTCCCATTTAAATGCATTAACTTATTGGCCGAAACAAATAAACGTTGCTTATAACGCCCCCTAAAGGCCGATCTTTGCTAAATTTGGTACAGAGCATCGTAGTGGGATGTTGAACGATGATCTCAAGTTCCAAGTTCTTTGCTGATAACATTTAATTTGGTCGAGATATGATATGTGTGTGGTAGCTAGCTAGGAAAATTTGTTTGGTCGTCAAATGCGCATACTTTAACGTAGCAAAATTCCTTGAGTAACTTTTGGTCACGTCCATCTGGAGATGCTACGCACCAGTTTTCATGGTGATCCGTCGCACGGCCTAGGACGAGTTTGAAAAAGTTGGTTTTGTGCATTGCGCAATATTGCGGGAAAAAATTTAAGTGGAAATGGGCGTGACCTATATCATGTGATTCAGCTTGATTCAAGGAACATGTGGATGTATGGTTTTCTAATGTGTAATGTGGGAGTTAAAGGCAAAAAACCCTTATAGCGCCACCTAGTGGTCCACATGTGTAATGTTTGGTAGGTGTGGTCCATGACCCATTGTCTATCTACCCTGTACATTTTAAGTTGTTCACGTTAGTGTAAATAGTAAATTTAAATGTGGGTCCCATAGGCCACGCCCACTTTGACCCCTCAGTACCCCACTCTAGGGTTGGCCTCAGGAGTGGCCCTAGATGGCACCCAACAAATTTTGTAAAAATCGGATGAGCGGTTCATGAGATATAAATGTTTTGGACTTGTAGCGCTCCCTAGTGACCAATTTTTGTAAAACGCGTGAGCAACCTCCAGAGGGTCACGACAAACAAGAATCTAAAGTTTGGCGTTAATAGCATTTTTTTGGCTGAGATATGGCAAAGTTGGTGTTTTCATAGTTAGCTACACAAATTTGTTTGTGCGTAATATTTGCATTTGCTTTTTATTAACTTTTTGTCAGGCTCCTCTGGAAATGCTACCTGCAAAATTTCGTGCCAATCGGTCACACGGTCTAGGAGGAGTTCGAAAAAGTAGGTTTTTGATAAATTGCAATTTTTCACGCGTAAAGGTCTAGGCGGAAATGGGCGTGGCCTATATCACGTGATTCAGTTGGATCCAGCGAACGAGTGGATGTATGGTTTTTGAATGTTCGGTGTGGGAGTTATAGGGCCAAACACGTTTTTCTGCTATAGCGCCACCTAGTGGTGGAAGTGGGTGAATTGTTGTGTCTGAGGTCCTTGCGGAGTTTGGGACCAGTCCTGAAAATGGCAACCCCCCACCATGTATGGTTTAGGCTGTATGGTTTTGGAGTTTTAGGCGGAGAAGAATAATGGAAAAGATGATGATGAAGATGATTAATCAGTAGAAAAACAATAAGGTTCCACAGCCCTGTTGTGCAAACGGCATAGCTCTTGCTACCGCCGGTTCTTGCAGACTCGGGCTTGGAACCCTAACTAGTTCATAGTTCTTTTTTTCCATATGTTGCTGCAAGCTATTATTTTTCAAAATTATTGCCACAGCCCATATAGAACCACAGATTTATTTTATCAGTTTTAACACTGAAACGATGCGAAAGGTATTTGCTTGCACATACCTTGAAGGCTAGCCGGGTGCTTCAGCTCAATGTGCCATTTCAGGTCTGCTGTGGATGGGACTGAAGTACGGATTTTCTTTTTGAAAGCCGGCAGGCAAAGTTTGCACAAAAATGTAACATTTTTCCCATCCTCACCGACTTTGTCATAAAACTTGTTTAAATGATCATACGACGCCTCCTTGCTGCTTTGTTGCCTCCATGCTGCTTTTTGTTTTGATGACCCATGCGGCGGTGAGACACTGGTGGCTGGTGTTGCCAGATTGGGTGTTTTTTCCACTACATATTAAGGCCTGTTTACGGTGTGTTTTAGCCAGGCTTTGGCCTGGAAGGCTCTATAGAAATCTGGTACCCTATTGAACCAAGTTAAACTGAGAGAGCGTGCCGGTCACAGACACCAGAATGAACGAGTTCACAGTAACGTTCATCAGGCAGTAATACAGCACGTTCAGTTCATGTTCGCCCAAAATATGAACAAGTTCATAAACTATCGTTCAATGAACGCGTTCAGGCACAACACTGAGTACTAATACCACACTGTGAGAAATTCTCCAGTTTGAGTTAAAGTACTGCATTTAAAAAAGTCACTTGAATAAAAGTATCGTCAGGAAAATGTACTTGAAGTATCAATACAGTAAAATGTCCCCTACTTGATACCATACCATACTTGAAATGAAATATTTTTAGGCTGTAGTATTTCTACTTTTACAATTAAAGGTGTTGTAGGTAGGATTGTGAAGATCCAGGACTTAGCCAAAAAATGTGAACATCGACAACTTCTCAGTCCCTCCCCCCTTTCTGCTAAATCCCAAAACGGTCTCCTAAGCCCCTCCCCCCACAAGGGAGAATGAATGTGTGTGCCTGGGCAGTGACTAACACGCAGTTAGACACCCCCCGGGCCCTGATTGGTGCATCTGAACAGTTAGACACCCCCCCGGCCCTGATTGGTGCATCTGAACAGTTAGACCCCCCCCCCCCCCCGGCCCTGATTGGTGCAGCTGAACAGTTATCCTTTTAGTTGGGTTAGGGTGAAGCAAACTTTTAACTGTTATACATTGATTATTTTCTTGATAAATTCATTTATTGTTTATTTGCAAAACGTAACTGACCGGACCAGTTAGTTAAACTGTGTTTCTGTCATCTTTACCTTCTTCTCTCTGCAATTGTCAGCTTGCAATGTGCAAAATGTGACCTATGTATGTGTGTTTACCTACACACATTGTTTTGCTATTGTGTGAGCTTCTGCATGTCTGCTCTCACACGTAACACAGTCTCCTTCTCTTTTGTTCACAGTGCTTTTATTCATCTGGCTTTTTCTTTGTGTTAAATGTCTGATCATCCATTCATCCCACGATCTTTCCTCATCCCTCTTGTCCCGTGTGTCTCCTCTGTCCTCTGTGCAGGTGGTACTATGGGAATATAAACCGTGTGAAAGCTGAGAAGCTGCTGCTGGCTTCCCAAAACAAAGATGGCTCCTTCCTAGTTCGCATCAGTGAGAGTCACAGTGACGAGTACACAATCTCTGGTAAGTGGGACCACCAGCCATCCACAACCTCCTTCAGCTTACCCTGTCTTATAATTTATAACTTATAACACTTCCTTCTTCAAACCAGGCCTCACACTCCAAATTATATAAAGGGTAATTTTGGTATTTTTGGGAACAAAAACAGCACTTTTAGTGGACGGAAACTGATGATGAGCATTT
Source organism: Sander vitreus (assembly GCF_031162955.1). Taxonomy (NCBI): domain Eukaryota; kingdom Metazoa; phylum Chordata; class Actinopteri; order Perciformes; family Percidae; genus Sander; species Sander vitreus. Next base: position 33,238,604 of record NC_135861.1, on the reverse strand, counting down.
GCCCTATATTCTGACTCAGTACTGGGCCATTTTCAAAGATTTTTCTTCACATAAGTCACTTAGATACCATTGCATGGGGAAATAGTCCAAGTTGAAAAATGCCGAAATCACCCTTTAAGTTGCCATTGTACCATGTTTCAGTGGGAAGCCACTCGCTTCATTTTTTCTTCACCTCCTCTCTGTTTCTTTTCATCCATCCATCACTTCCCTTCTGTCTTTCAAGGTCTCCAGCCACTGTCAACCTTAATCTCCCTGCATTTGATTTCTCTCTCTGCTCCCACTATAGAGGGCAGCAGGTCACACAACGGGCCCTCATGCAGCCTTGTCAAAGCTCGCCAGTAACAGAAATGGCTAAATACAGTTTTAAACTTGTACGACTTTTGTTGAATAGAAATAATTTATCTCTGTTTTTAATTTTTTTTTATTTGGAACATGTTATTTTTTACCAGTTTTGTGATTGGATGATGTAATGGTAAATTAAAGGGTCATTTCGTTTTTTTTCAACCTGGACCCTCTATTCCTATGTTTTTGTGTCTAAGTGACTGATGGGAACAACAATCTTTGAACTTGGTCTAGTATTAAGCGTGAGCGCTGCAGCCGCAGACCGGTCTGCATTTTAACCATAAGAAGCAAATGTTCAGCTTCAGTTTGGTCCACTAAAAGTTCTGTTTTTGTTGCTGAAAGGCTCAGGTTATTATTCTAAGTGTCTGACAACATTATGGAAAGAATCCCTTCAGAGATAGACCTTTAAAACCTCTTAGAGACCTTTCTGTTTAACCAGAAACCGCTCTGAAGTCACTAGCCCTAAACCCACCAGACTCCATTTAAAAAATCAATACTTTTAGCGTGTATAGAGCCAACATATTTTCACATGTAAAACAGTAAACTATGTGTTTATTTCAACCTAAACTAGAGTTGGGATGGTTATAAAAGTAGAAAGACGACCCAAAACGGCTTTTCATAGTTTTATTTTGTTTCTGTCCACTTTGAATGAAGTGTGTTTTACGATGCTAAAATCACTGTTTATTTACATGGAGTCTGGTTGATTTAGTGAACGCAATTTTGTGGATGTTTTTATGTTTAACAGTTTAAAAAAGAGTAGCTACCCTTTCATAACATCTGGTCCAAACTATCCCTTTAATACATAAACATGAAATTGATTTTGTCATCCAACTCTGAAAAAGAAATTACCAAAATGTTGTACTCCTCCTTTAGTAAAGGCACTTCTTGCATTACATATTTGGCAAAGAACAGCCCTGAACACAGCAGCTGAGTAAGCTGTCAGATGACATTTGTTAAAACGATTTTGTTTTGTTTTGTGAAATTAAATTTAAGCTTTTAAAGAAAAAGTTTTGTAGACCGGAGAGGTTGGTGTCTTGTCTTGAGTTGTAGTGACCTACATTTGGAAGCCCGTTGCCGTCATCAAACTGCCATTATGAACGAGCCCACGGCCAATCCTGTAACGGACCTCCTGAGATTTGGGACTTTAAAGCCATTGTTATTTCTCTCTCTCTGCTCAGCATCACCTCCAGCTCCTTTCTCTCTCTGCTCTGACTTTGTCCCCTGTTTTTCGCCCTCTGGTTACACCATCTTCTGCGTCTGCATCTTTCCCTCTCCATACCTCTGTCCACTTCCTTCCTTTATCGCGTCCTTCCTTTCTACCCCCCCCCCCCCCCTCATTCTTCAAGGTCCTTTAGGTCCCAGGGGGAAAAAGCTGCAGTTAGATGTTCAATTTTCCCTGTGCTAGTCCTCCTGAAATATACATCATCAGTACTCTGTGTGCATACAGA